>NW_007728670.1:338338-344368 GCF_000696425.1 Galeopterus variegatus | reverse complement strand
AAAAAAAAAAAAAAAAAAAAAATTGCTTAAAGGGGCCAATAAATGGCATACAACCCAGCCTGTTACCAAAGCCTGCCTACCAAACTGTATAAAAGATGCTTGAGTTAAGAGCTCGAGGCCGCTCCTGTCCTGAAAACGGGGCGACCTCCAGCATGCCAGAAATAAAAACCTCTTGCTTGTGCATCGATCTCTGCCTCCTGGTCTTTGCGAGATGAGCCTTCCCATCAGTTAAAATTCATGCTTTTGGGCCAGTCTTACATTGTAAATTGGAGATAACATTATAGTTATGAGAATTAAATGTTAACACAGATGTGACGTCTGTAGCACATACTAGATGCCTGATAACGGTAACTATCTGCTTCATCTTTTGTAATAAATTCTTCTTCCTCTTGCATGTCCCAAGTTCTCCCAGTCCTCACATTGCTGTACTCTGCTGTTCGTGTTCCATGTCAACCTGGGCAACAATGTCCTTTATAGAATTTAGAGTGCCTAAATCTACATGAAGAAAATTCTGCTGTTAGACACTTGCCCTAACTCTCAGAGGCCTGAGTCACCATCCCCAGCATCTATCTGCAGAGATGGGACAGTGATATATGGCCATGGGGCCCCAGCTAAGTGACAGGTCAAGTGAAGTCAGAGGGGTCAGATGAGGACAAACAAGGGTCAGCTTTCCCAATTAGAGATAACCCATAAGCTTGCTTCCAAGCCTAAAAGACCACAATCTCAAAATCTTTCTCTGTTTACTTCATTGATCCAGATAGACGAGCCAAAGCCCAGAGAGACCAACTGACTCATATCGAGCAGTGGCTGAGCTGGAATTAGTAGCTGTGGCTATTGAGCCATCATCACTGAGCTGAAAGAGACTTTGAGCCCATCAAGAACAGAGCCGGCTCCCAGTAGAAATTTCAAACTCATGTATATAGCATTCAACGGGCCAACAAAACACCATGCTGATTTTTTAAATATTCCTTGATAATTTTCAACTCAAATAGTTTTTATTATGTTAATTTATTTATTAAAATATTTATTTGGCATCTACTCCAGGCAACACACAGTGCCCATTGAGCTCTCTCTGAGAGTATTTGTTTCCTTCCCTAGTGCATTTCCTAATTGGAAATCATGAGTGGCAAGCTCTGGGCAGGACGTCCAGCATTTGCCTTAGCCAAGTGCCAGCCTGTGTTAAATCGCCAGGCTGCCTGCCAGACACAGACCTGTGACTGGGAGCGGAGAGCAGGAAATAGTGTGAAAATGAACTGGGCAGACGTCAGAGAGAAGAGTAGCTGGAGACTGCAAATAGCACGGTGGTTAAGGTGAGGGGGACAGTGTCAGACCGTCCCACTGGCACACTAAGAAGATGAGACAAGATGAAGGAGATATAGTGGCCGGTGATGGGGGTGGCCTATGGAGACAGAAGGGGTGGGTGTGGGCAGGAAGCAAAGAATGGAAGCTGCTTTGTCAGGGCCCACCCCATACCATTTGCATTAGTCACATTGGAACCATGGAAGCAGAACCACTGTGAGAATTGTGGAATAAAGAATTGCTTATAAAACTTAGTTACCACACAAGTAGGGGAGGGGCTAGGGAAGTAAAGAGCAGGAAAGGGAGTTGAAGGATCACAGAAAAGTCACTGGCCGGCCCTGGCGTGGGTGAACAAGGTGGAGTTTGCAGAAAGCAAGGCAGGTCTGGCTGCCATCATGGGACCTTCTTTGGAAGGATGTGGACTCTTTGTGGCTTCTGCCTCGGGGAGTTCACACAAAGCGCCCAGTGGTGGGTGTGGGGGTCACTGTTGGTCAGTAGGGCTGGCAGTCACAGAGCAGGAAAGGTGAGGACAGGCTGGAGCTGCCTGCATCTCTCTGTCTGTCTCTCACCACCTCTAACCTACAATGGCCTTCAGAGGCAATTGCGGCTGCTTCGCCGCCGCCCCCACATCTCCTGCCCCTTCACTTTCAGACCCCTCTAACCCCGATCTGTGCAGGGAAAGGGGTGGTGGGAAAGGTAGTTCCCAGCGTAACCATGGTGACAGGAAAACAATCCAACACCCTGAGCAAGGAACAGGCTCAGTTCTTAGAAACATAGAGCCTCAAATTTTGGACAATTTTTTTTTAAGTGTATGGTAGAGAGAAAAGCTGTCAGAGCATTTCTGTTCATCAAGACTCTGGTTGCAAGTGACAGAAATTCTAAAACAAACAGGCTTAAGTTAAAAAAAAAAAAAAGAGAGAGAGAGAGACTTTTGTAAAACATCCTGCGGTAGCTAAAAGAATCAAAAGAATAGTTTCCAGATAATGCCAAGAGAGTCAGACCTGGAAACTTGACACCACAAAAACATATTCTCTCCTTGTTTCCATCTCTGTCTCTCACTGTCTCATTTCTTGTTCCCTCTGGGTGGTGGCCTCATCCTCCCAGATTTCTCATGTGGCAGCTCTGGGGTCACATTTATATTGCTCCTTGACAAGAAAGAAAAGAGAGTTTTCCCTACTATCTTTATTTAGAAACTTGTCCTTGAGTGAATTCCCAGACCAGTCACTGTGGCCAGGTGAGTAGGACGTTACGTGGTTAATCCAGGGTCAAATGCCCACCTCTGTGGCCTAAGAGGAAGGGACTTGGTGGGGTACTTTGATCAGCAGCATCCCCAGAACCGTATGGAAGAAGAAAGGGGCAGTTCCCCCCAGAAAGGAAGTTCTGGCCCCAGAAGAGGGGAAAGAGGTGCTGGGCAGATAAAGTAACAGCTGTCCACGTTGGTGTCCCATGGACTGAATGGACTGTTCCTTAAATTCATTCTTCTCATTCTCACCAATTTTCTTTAATGTTATAGCCACTGCAGCAAGTTTCTTATAACATTCAACTGCTAGTCCAAAGAAAGCTGCCACCGAGGAGGAAACACTTTGTAAAGGGTGATGATCAGTGGTGATAACTGCTCTAGAGACCTAGAGAGACTGAGCAACTTGCTCCACGCCACTCAATTATTAAAAAGGACCAGGACAAACTAGGACTCTCACAGAATATCCCCATGGAATTAATGAATTAAAGAATGCCCCCAGGGGCTGGGGTTGACAACAGAGAGGGTGGCAGCAGCAAATATGGCTGAATTACTTCAGCTTTTCCTGAGGTCAGTAGGCCCTAGGTGGGTATTGGTTGAAAACTTGACTCTGATCCCTTACTTCCGCCACAGCTCTTCTGGAAGGCCTTAAGATCCTTTTCCCTAAATTTTCTTTCTTTCTTTCTTTTTTTTTTTTTTTTTTTGGCTAGCCAGTATGGAGATTCAAACCCTTGACCTTGATGTTACAACACCACACTCTAACCAACTGGGTAACCGGCCAGCCCCCTTTTTCCTAAATTTTCTACTACCAGGAGCCCAGTAAGCATGAATTAGACACTAGTGTCCTAAATGAATGAGATATTTATGTTGTCCTTTGCACAGCCTGGCTACAAGAGCTGGAAGGAGGAACCTGGAAGCTAAGAAGGGAATACAAAGACAGACACAAACCCATAAGAATGGTGTCAGGAAGGTTAAACCCCCTACAGAGAGGGGCCTTGCAAACAATAGACAGGGCAATAAAAAGGCCCATTGGGTCATGTTCAGAGCAAGAAGATGGGCTAGTCCCACAGCTTGGGAAATAGCACAGTGTTAACAAATGACAAAGAGACAGAGGAGCCATTCAGCCCCTAAGTGCTTGCTTTCTTTCCACTATTGGAGACACAGGCAAGTCTCTGAATACCCAGGCAGAGCTCAGAGCCTGGCACATAGTACAAATGCAGCAGAAGTTTGTTCAACAAATGAGAATGAATGGGAGGAGGGTGAAGAGGGGAACGCTCTTCAAGCTCAACAGAGAGCCCACGATGTCTGTAAAGGTCCTAAGAAGAGAGGCTTTGCTGCCAGTCCCATCCTAGTCAGGAGCAAAAAGTCACTGTGATGGTTGGTTCCCCAGGAAACAGACTGAGATGGACATTGTGTGCAGGAAGTTTGTTGAGGACCTTGTGACCAAGTGCCTTTGGGACCCCACCTATGGGGGAGTGAAGAAAGTAGAAATGGGAAGAGGGATGAATTGAACTCTGATGCAGGTGCAGCAAAGGTCTCTGATCAACCCACAGGATGGCTCTTTAGAGGTGGCCCAACTTGAGACAAGGGGGCTGGGTGTCTACACTCAGCATCAACCAGTCAGTGGATACAGGCTACAGACCTGGAGGAGACATGAACTTGGACCACCTGTGAATTGTCAGCAGCCATCATTTCCAACAGGCTAGGGAAGGAGTGGCTTGCTCTCGGAGAAGGGTTGTGTGGGCACACCACAGTACCACAGCAGCCACCACAGTAACTGATCCAACTGCCTCATTTCACAGATGAAAAAAGTCCAGAGTTCAAATCATGTAGCTGGTTGAGAGAAGAGCCAGGCCATCTCTCAAATGATTATCAGAGTATTCCCATCGTCTTTGTGTACTTGGGATTTGGTACAGAATTAGACAGAGCCCTCAATATGAATGAGAAGGAGAAATGGAGATTAGATCAATGATTCCCAAACCCAGCTGTCATCGGAATCACATGGAGAGCTTTTAGAATACGATTCCTGGGCCCTGCTTTTAGAGGTTCTATTACTAGAGGGTCTGTATTATTTTTTAAGAACCCAGGTGATTGTGGTCTGTCTCCCAGCTGGCATTTGGGAAACAGAAGCTAAGATAATAGAACATTCTAGATTTTTAAACAATCTATACTTAAAGAGTATTGCTAAATTATGTTGTTCTGGAAGGAGACCTCAGGTGGGTCCAAGGGGGCTCCTTCCTGAGCTCTGTCCTATTCAAAAAATTTACCAACATCTCGAAGACATTGATAGGATATATAACCAATGAGGATGGTCCCCGAACTACAAGGGATTGCTAATACTTCGGATGCTCAAATCAAGATTTCCACAGGTTTCAACATGTACTCTGAAGTATGATGTCGTAGATTGATATCTATTGAAACTGGAAGTTGCTCATGATATCTTAAATGAGAGAAAGCAGTGGAGAGGCAGAGGGTGTCGTGGTTTAGAGCAGGGACTGGACCCTAATTGACTTTTCCAGGTTCAAATCCCAGCCTCGTAACTTACTACGTGACCCTGGGCAAGTTATCCACTTCACTGTGTCTCAGGTTCCTCATCTGTAAAGTGGGGACAGTAATATATAATCATAGTACTTATCTCATAGGGCTATTGTAAGGGTTATATGAATTAATATGAATAAAAAACTTACAACTGTGCCTAGCACATACTAAACACCGTATAAACATACAGCTATTATGGATAGTTGTTTCGGTTATCAATTGTTGTAACAAAACTCCCCAAAATTTAGTTGCTTAAAATGACTATTTATTACTTCTCATGATTCTGTGGATTGTTCTGCATCACTTGGTACTGACTGGGGCTCTGGGACAGCTGGAAGGTCCTAAAGGACATTACTCGCATGGTTGGTGTTTGGTGGGGGCCACCATCTGGGAGCTCTGCTGGCGTTCTCAGTCGCAGGCTTTGGTTCTCCTCTGTGTGCATCTCTCTACGTGGCTGCTGAGGCTTCTTCACATGGTGGTTGTGATACCGGGCCACTAAGCTCCAGGCCTGGCTAGCCAAAATTTAGTACCAGGCCCAGGTCCAGCTGCCTGCCCCCCTTCTAAAGCAACCATTCAAAAGTCAAATGTTAGGGCCAGCCCACAGCTCACATGGGAGAGTGTGGTGCTGATAACACCAAGGCCAGGGGTTCAGATTCCTATATAGGGATGGCCTGTTAGGTCACTTGGGAGAGCATGGTGCTGACACCAAGTCAAGGGTTAAGATCCCCTTACTGGCCATCTTTAAAAAAAAAAATTGAAATGGTGAAAATGGAAGTCAGCTTTATTCAGGAATACTGGTGACCTTAGGAGAGATGTCAGGCAAACCCATTTCTCTAGTAAACCTGAAGGAGAAAGGCCAGACTAAAGCCGTATCCAAGACTTAGATTTACTGAGGGTTTTTTTTTTTTCCTTTTTGTCTTTTTTACTGACCGGCAACGGGATCGCAACCCTCGGTG
>NW_007728670.1:336838-337716 GCF_000696425.1 Galeopterus variegatus | reverse complement strand
GGAGCGCCGCCGCGCTCCCAAGCGGCGCACTCTCCAGTGCGCCACCGGGCCGGCCCAACTGAGGGGTTTTTAAAGAGGGGGTTGAGGGAATGGAACATGAGAAATGAAAAGCAGGAAGAAGGGAAATGTGAGCTCTGGGGGCTCCATGCAAGGAGCCAGGTACAAGGTCTCAGCAAAGCTCGATCTGGTTTCTGCTCCCGTCCTTGCTGTTATCTCAGGGTCTTGCTGGAGGGTGGAATTGGCATAGCTTTACTACAGTCTTCTTTAGTTTCTCAGGGTCTGGATAGTACATGCAAGTCTGCAAGTTGGCAGCTTCAGGCTGGCTGGAAAACAACTTTACATTTATGTGAATAATGTCACCTTGACCCATAACCAAGGTTCAAAAATATCAAAAATGCATGAGAAAAGAGGGAACTCAGAGAAATGCATGCCAAGAAGAAAACTGTGTCTTTTTAAAATTTGCCTACAGCCGATGATGTGGTTTTAGGTCCCAATGTGGCTTCAGCCCTGCTCACTCCAACAGCTGGGTTCCAAGAAGAGTCTTCCAAAAGATAAAAGCAGAAACTGCGATCTCCTAAGGCCTAGCACTGGAAGTTACCCAGTGTTGCTTCTACTACATTCTATTGGTTAAAACACGTCTCAGGCCTAGCCCAGACACAAGGGGGTGGAAACAGAACCGACTTTTCAGTGAGAGGAGTGGCAAAGAATTAATCTCCCACAGATGTTTAATCTCACTTTTGTAAAAGTGTGTGTGTTTATGCATAGAAAATGCCTGAAAGACTATATACCAAAATGTAACAATATTTATCTTTAAGAGGTAAGGTTGCAATATGGTTATTATTCTTTTCTTTATCTTTACATGTTTTGCTTTTTCCCCC
>NW_007728670.1:330896-335934 GCF_000696425.1 Galeopterus variegatus | reverse complement strand
CGAAGGGGGAGACAAAGGGTCTGTAAACTGTTTCTCGTAGAGAAGGACTTAAGGACACTAGTGTTGAAGAGAAGAAGACTTAGAGGGGACATGATATAATGAACGTGGCCCTCACTCCATTGTGAAGGGCATTAATTCTGGTCCTACAAAATTTGAAGCACTGAATGGCAGTGACATAGAGGCAGATCTGAGATTCTTCATCTAGAGAACTCTAAATGGTGAAAGAATAAAACTGGAATGATTTTCCCAGGAAGGCCACAAGCTCCCTGTTCTACTGGAGACCAGACACCCATGTCTCAGGGATTGTGGTGAGAGGAATCCTGCACTTAGAAGAGCTACCAAGGCCCTTCCAAATCCCAGGTTGTATGACCGTAGGCTTATGTGGGAGTAGAAATAAAATACATGGTCATTGATTTGGGAAGCTTAAACATTATTCTGGCTAAAGTCAGTGACCCAAAATAAAACGACTCTTAAGATTCCTTTTATGAATTGATGAATATTGCCCTTCCTCTAAAAATATGGTGCATCAACAAATATTGCATTGCAATGTCCTGGGTGCTCAAAAGTCTCTCAGCCCACAGGCTTGCATTTGAGAGGACAGACATATAACCACCACATAAACTTAACATCCCTGATATAGTCATTACAAATGAATACCTGTGTGGGTGGCAAGGGCCCAAAGAGTAAATGATGGATTTGTCATAGCAAAGAAAGTGTGGGGGGACGTGGGGGTGGGAGCTGGTAACTAAGAGATGAGAGATAAGAGGGATGGGGGCTGAGACAGAGGGAGCGAGGCCTTGCCTGCCCCACACTGTGTAAATGTGAACAGCTTCGGTGAGGGAAAGAAGACTGAATGCCAGTCTCCTGAGTTGGGCTTTCTTAAAAATAGACCGCATTGTATCTTTACTGACTAGCGTAATCATTATAATCATCTTTATTTATTGAGGGCCTACTATCTGGTAGTTTACACATATTAACTCATGAAATCAGTTCAATAACCAGATAAAGCAGTGACTATTACCTCCAAGGCCCAGCATCCAAAGATACGAAGAATACAGCTGACATCTTTTGGGGTGCCTGCCTAAGTCACGAGAGCCCTCCTGACTGTCCCTTGCCTACAGTGGCAGCTCCCGGCAGCCATCTGTTCCACATGGACCCTCTCTCTTGTCTTTAGCTGAGTCAGAGTTCCTCCCCCAGAAGGGACACATCTGGAATTGTTTTTAAAGAGAGATCCAGGCTTTCCATGGGGTGAGAGCTGTCATGTGGAAACAAGGGCACTGCGGGTGGCCATATTCTGCTCTGCTGAGACAGAGAGAGAGAGGGAGAGAGAGGAAGCAGATGCCCAGAGAGAAGCAGAGACAGGGAGTGGCACCACTTGGCTCCTAGTGGGCAGCTACCCACTTCCCTGGTTCTGGTCCTTCCTGGGATCTGACGCCTTCCTGCCTTTCAGTATTAGGAGACAGTCCTTTTGAAGCAGGGAACCCTGAGCATTTTCTGATTGTTAAGCCTGCTCCCTTCCGCTGGAGGAACTGTTTTAGAAATTTTATGCTTGGCTTGTCTTAATCATGAACTTTAGCTTCTATAACCTAGCTTGCTTCCTGCACCCGGTAACAGCGGTTTTGTGCAGCCCTAAGGGCCGAATGCAAATTTGGTTCCAGAACTGACCAATGAGCTATGTCTCATAGCCAACCAATCCGAATTAACAGACTTGCATCCCTCATTTGCATAAGAGGACCTAAATGAGAACTTGGGTGGGAAGTTTTGGCTATAGAAGGCTCCCCTTTCCTTCATTCAGGGAGACACTAGCCTGATGCTAGTGCTCTCCTTGCTTGCAAGCAATAAAGCGCTGTAACATCAAAAAGAGCTGTAACACCAAAAAGAGCTGTAAACTAATAAAGAGCTGTAATACCAGCATTGGTCTTGGATTCCTCTGTGAGAGCAACCTTGCAACACTGTCTTTATCTTAAATTGACTCTTTTTGCTTATGCTAGCTCCAGTGTCTATGACTTGCAACCAATAACTTCCTACTAATATTAGTGTTTCATCCATCTACTAAATAAGGAGCCAGTCTTCCAACTCAAGTTTGTCTCGCTACAGAGCCCACCTACAAGGACCTTGCACCTCCTTTCTATCTGCTCCTGAGTGGCAGTTTCAGGGTAACATTTCCCAAAAGGAGGTCTGGTGGGACAGTATGCTCTTAGCTTCATCAAGGTGGTTCCTGTGCCAGTTAGGTGTTGTCAGCCTGATACCAGCAGCTTTGATGAGGGCAGAGGCTGGCCAGCAGCAATTAAACCAGTTTAGAGAATTCAGTAGTTCCCCATCATCGCATTCTCCCTAGAACTGTGGGCACCTTTCCTATAACATTGTTGCTTTCCAGGTTTTAATGACATGCCGAAGCAGTTCCTTTAGGATCTGGGTTTTTAAGGCTTTAGCAGCTGCCCCAGCACTGCCTTCTACCACCTGAAGCCCCGCACCTGTGCTCCACACACCCAATGGTCGGAACTGTCACCCTCACCAACCCTTTTTGTAGCCTCCTCTTGGCCTCTGCCCACAGACCGACTTCCCACCTGGTTGGCCTCACTCTGTACCTTGTAACTATGTCTACAGTGGCCCCAGTGACATGTTCCTGCTTTTACTTGTGCCTGTCTCCCACTTCTAGCTGGGAGATTCCAGAGGGCAGAGTCTGTGCGCTGCTTGGTTTTGTGTCTCTGGTCGCTATTGCAGAGGATGGCACATACTTAGTACTTCATAAATGTCTGTGGAATGAATGATTAAATAAATAAGTGAATAGTTAAACAAACTCATATACTTCACAGATTCATTTCATTCACTGTCCCTTCACTCTGACCTACTGAATATACTATGTTTTACCTCACTAGTGTTTCTTTTAGATAATTTCGTCTTGTCCATTTTTTCCTTATCTATCTGAAGGACTGTAAAACAAATGCCTTCCTCCACTCTCCTTTTCATACCTAGCACAAGGCTTTACATACAATTGGTGTCAATTCATAGGTGTATGTGCATGTGTTTTGTGTTTGTGTTTGTTTTTGTTTTACAGAGCTCGAAATAATAATAATCCTAGCACTCGTTCTAACACAGGGAATTTCTCAGATGGCAATTTCTTTCCTGTCCTGTCCTTTTCCCTCCTCTCCTTGTGGCTGGCCACCTCTTGACAGTGGACATAGTTCAACACAGGGCTTTAGATTAACATCAGTGACCTTTGGCTTAGACAACCCACACAGGAATTTACTCAAACAGCCAGAAACAGAGACATGTATTTAATTGTTTCAATTGAACTTAGGAAAGTCTATCACATCACATTCCTGCACTTTCTGACTTGTGAACAGAAGAAACAAGAACTGAAGTGGCTGCCGGGATCACCAGTGTCTCCGCCAGTCAGGCAGCAGGTACGTGCAGTGTGATGGGTGAGCTCCCTGGGAGGCTGTGCACACCTGCCTTTGCTCCCCTCACAGGCTGCATTTCTTTCCACTACGAGGCAGAGAGAGAGGCTGTGAGGCAATAGGATGAGGCGGTAGAGGACAGAAAGGTGAAAACAGGAGAGCCATCAAGGAGAGGCCTGCGAGTGAGAGCTCTGCAGGGTTTGTATAGGTGGTGACCACCTCCCGGTGTCCCGGGTACCACTCCCCAGTTTTGGTGCCCTGCACGTTAGCAGGCAACCTTGGATGTTATGTGGCTGCTTCCCTTTGCTCTGGAGTTTCTGGGCTCTCCAGACAGCAGCAGCAACCTCCGCCATCCTGGATCACATCACCTTCTTTTAGGTGAGCCAGAACAGCCCCTGGAGAGGAATAAATACGCTGAAAGGAAATCACAACAGAGGGGGACTGACATTTAAGTGCCTACTTTAAACCAGGCACTTCGCTATGTTTTTATCTCTCTCTCTCTCTCTCTTTTTTATTAAAGAGCATAACCATGAAATTGTATATATCTGAAAGTAGTAGTAATAGGCCCTGCACAATTAATTTCCCTTTCCCATGCCTGGCTTGCTAGAAATTGTTTAATATCTCAGTTCCCCACTAGTTCAGCAAGATGTTGTGAAAGTGATGGAATATTATTCAGCCTTTTAAAAGGATGAAATCCTGGGCCGGCCCGGTGGCGCACTGCTATAGAGCGCCGCTTGGGAAGCGCGGTGGTGCTCCCGCCGAGGGTTCGGATCCCACATACAGACCGGTTCCCGCTCACTGGCTGAGCGAGGCGCGGGCGCAACACCGAGGGTTGCGATCCCGTTGCCGGTCCCGGTCCGGTACAGGCGCGACACTGAGGGTTGCGATCCGTTGCAGGACACGAAAAAAGACAAAAAGGAAAAAAAAAAAAGGATGAAATCCTGCTATTTGCAACAGTGTGGATGAACCTGGAGGAAATGATAACAAATGAAACTAGCCAGACACAGGAAGACAAATACAGCATGATCTCACTTATATGTGGAATCTAAAAAACCTCCAACTCATAGAAACAGAGACTGGAAGGGTAGTAACCGAGGGTTGAGACATGGGAGAAATGGAGAGATGTTAGTCAAAGGGTGCAAACTTGTGGCTATAAGATTAATAAGTTCAGGAGATCTAATAAACAGCCTGGTGGCTATAGTTAATAATGTATTATATACTTGAAATTTGTAAAGAGAATAGATCCTAAGTATTCTCACCACACACACAAACCAAGGTACCTATATGAGGTGATGGGTATGTTAATTAGCCTAGTTGTGGAAATATATCAATGTATATGTATATCAAAACATCACATTGTATACCTTGAATATATACAATTCCTATTAGTCAATTATACTTTAATAATGCTGAAAAAAGTTTTAAGTCAGAATCCCCCCTTTCACATTGAATCAATGGATAATAAACACATAACAAACACTGAAATTTTTTTTAAAAGATAAATATATTGCTTTAATCATCAAAAAAAGATGTTGCGAAATTGGTTGGATTTTTTTTTTTTTTTTGTCTTTTTGTCTTTTTCCGTGTCCGGCAATGGATCACAACCCTCAGTGTTGCCCCCGTACCGGCCCGGGGAC
>NW_007728670.1:322179-329907 GCF_000696425.1 Galeopterus variegatus | reverse complement strand
CCTCGGTGTTGCTCCCGCGCCTCGCTCAGCCAGTGAGCGGGAACCGGTCTGTATGTGGGATCCGAACCCTCGGGCGGGAGCGCCACCGCGCTTCCCAAGCGGCGCACTATCCAGTGTGCCACCGGGCCGGCCCTTGGTTGGATTTTTTAAAGATAATATATGTATATATAACAGGAGAGCTTTCTCTTGTATTTCTGGTCTTCTATGTAGCTCTGACTTTATGGCCAATATCTTGAGCATAATTGCATTTCCAGAGATGCAAAGTAACTTGAAGGCTTGAGATTGAAAATTTGGGGGTACTATAGCTCTAACTGCCCACCAAAATCTGTTCCCCCTTTTATCCCAGTCACATCTCCTAGCTTTCCTTGAAGTTATGTATGGCCAAGTAGCTAATTTTCCTCCAAAGGAACGAGTGCTGTGTGCCACTTCCAAGCCTACATCTGAAGAGCTGGATGTGTCTCCTCTGCAGTTTCTTCCCTCTGCCCACGCAGACACAGCAAAAACTCAACCTTGACCGTGCAGACAACATCAAGGCCTAAGGGGTGGAGGAGCAACAAGAGGGAAGAAACTTGGATCCCTGAATGATCAGGTGGAACAGAGCCACCCATTTCCTGGAATGCTCCCACTGGACTGTCACATAAGAAAAAACTAAATTACTATTTTCTTTAAGATATGGAATATTGATGGGTCTCTTTGTTAGAGCAACCTAACTTTACCCTAACTAATATAGAAATTGGTACTGTAAGTATTGTATTGCTGTTACAAAAACCTAAAATATGTGGCATTGTCTCAGCAGTTGGAAGATAAGAAAATATTGTGCACTGGAAAGCCTGTGTCTTCTTTATGCTGAGGCAGAAAACATTTGTCAAGACAATCAACTGCAATAGTTGAAGGACAGACCACTAGAGTAAGCAGTTGCATAAAAACACATTGGTAGTTTGTGGTAGCTGTTCCTTCCTGCTTTTTTAGCAAGGTATGACAAGAAAGAGAGCAGACAAAAATTGGTCAGATTGCAGAGAGTGTCCAGAAATGTGGTAATATAGATCTTTACTTACAGAGTTAGAAAAGTCAATTGTTTCTGTACCCAAAACAAGAAGAAATCAACTACAGTTGTTCAAAGCATTTTTCAAAGAAACATTGAAACTTCTCAGCCAAACTAAGAGCCAGCTTGTGGCAAAGATGAGACTAAGAGCCCAAGGATTTGCACTGAAACCTGTTATTTCAGATGGACTCAAGGTAGCCACCACTAAAATGAGAGAGATGTTGATCAAGGAAACAAAGGAAAAAAGCAGTTTTAATAACTATATCTGTTGCTTTGCCTCACATGGATTTGTCACCTCTCTTCCCCTGGGTAACGGAGATGTAAAAAGGATTACTCAAAGCCCATTTCTTCTGAGCAGTGAGACACCCCAAAGGTGTTAATTTCCTGGAACCCTCAAGAGAGAGGCATTTCTCTTTTGGGAAATTAACACTGAACTGGGGTTCTGTCTCAGTATTTATTCTCCAGGTCAGAAAGTTATAGAAAAAGAACATAGGTGGAGTTATGGTTAAGTACAGTTTAACAATAGAAGCTGGTAACATCAGTGAAATAACAAAGTGACATTCCATAATGCAATTTGCAAAAGGTTAAGTCAATCCACCAACAAAACTTGTTCTTAGCAAATACTGTGTTTTCCTACAGCAGTTTCCTGAGTATTTTTACATAACAATAAGGCAACTTTCTTAACATATCAATCAGTAGGTTAACCTGCTCCGAGGACCTCTGTCCTTGAGAGCCAGCAACTTTGCTGTATTATAATTCTGTATCCACAACAGAGACTTTAGCCGGGGGAAAGTTTCCTGTCTTTTGCAAGCTTAATATTTCTATATGTAATTTTTAAAAGTTAGGTTATACCTGAAACTACAGGGCTTTGGAAACTAGGCCCAGTGAAATACATTTGCTTTCTAAATGTTAGTGTACTCTACATATATCCAGGAAATAACTTTGGGAGTGGTGACTGGTTCACAGAAATGACTGAAGCCTTTTCAGTTTTTGAGGGAATTATATTCCCAAAGAAATGATAAGCCTCGGCTTCCGTTGGCAGAATAGACGGTCCCCAGCATCACCCTTTCCCACAAATCAACCAATTTAAAACTATTAAAAAGCAAGGACAGCCAAGCTGGGGCTGCTAGAGCTTAGGAGAAGAGGAATAGAGACCTACGGAGTTCATGAAGGCAGGAGAAACCATGATGAGAGAAAGAGAGGATCGCTCCCACCATTTTGAGCCCCGGCCACTTCAAGGCTGGCCCTAGTGAGCACATGGAGCAAGAGCTGGCAAAAGCCACTGCTGTGCCCTTCGTATGAAGTTGCTTGGAGGTGGCAGGGGAGAAGAGGGCCTTGGTGGCCCCCAGGCCAGCAAGACCTCTAACAGTTTTCCTGTGGACCCACATAGGAGTGAGGGGCCACAGACAATGGAAAAAAGGAGCCACTCAGAGGCTGGAGAGTCATTGCAAGGGACCATCCCATGGGAAGTATTGGGAGTGCAGTCAGTGGGAGAGATGGGCCCACTGGGGAAACACTGAGGCACAGCATGGACAGCTGATCTCTCCTCCTATCAGCACAGGCCTACTCAGTGTAGACTGATCAGGAATATAGAACTGCAGGGGGTGCAGTTTGCTGAAAAGACTCAGGCCCAGACAAGAGTTTCCACACAACCCAGGTGTACTGGACCTCATGAGACCCAGAACTGCTTGCAAGGTCAACAATTAAAACCTGAACTGCACAAAAAGCCTTACCCAGAGAATCAGCAGCAAAGCAGCAATTTAGCTCAGCCACAGGGCTCAAGTGCTGGTCCCCATAGGAAGTTCTTCCATTTTAGAAGTAAGCAAAGGACAACAAATTAGTTCCACTGTAAAGTTCAAGTGGTCAGAACAGTGAATAATCCAACACAGAACTGAGAGAAAAAACAAAATACCCACAGCAGAGACAAAGCTTGATATTAACCAGTAAAGGTCAAACACATCAAACATCGCCTACAAAACCTAAAAGGACCAGAAACCCCCTGGGCTCCCAAGCCAGGGATGGGGGCAGGGTGGGGTCCTCAGCCACATCCCCTGATGACCACACCCAGCCCAGTGACAACCACCAGGCTGCCACTGGAAGTGCCCTGGGCTCCCGAGCTAGGGCAGTGGGGGGCCAAGGGCCTCAGCCATGCTCCCTCAACATCCACAACCAGCCCAGCAACAATCACCAGGCCTCTGCAGGAAATGCCTAAGGCTTTGACCCTGAGCAGTGGGGGCTGAGGTCCTCAGCCACACCCCCTGACATCTGCATCCAGCCCATCAACAATCAAGCCACCACTGGAAGCCCCGTGTTCTCCCCTGCCAAAGTGAGGGGGTGCCACAGGCCTCTACCATGACCCCTTCCTTCATCTTCCTCCCACCCTATTTCCTTCCCCTTTCCCCTCTTTTCTCCCCCCCCCAACTGCTCTGCAACAACATATTAGGATGTAAAAAAATAATAATATTAATAAATAATTTAAAATAAAAGAAATCAGGGCCGGCCCGTGGCTCACTCGGGAGAGTGCGGTGCTGATAACACCAAGGCCACGGGTTCGGATCCCATATAGGGATGGCCGGTTCGCTCATTGGCTGAGCGTGGTGCTGACAACACCAAGTCAAGGGTTAAGATCCCCTTTCCGGTCATCTTTTAAAAAAATAAATAAATAAATAAAATAAAATAAAATAAATCATAAGCCTCTATAATTTAATAAAACTCTACAAGTATTTAAGCCATAAAGCAGCTGTTGGGCTCCCACATCTCCAGGCGTAGTGAGATAGGAGGTGCTCAGTTTCCCTGGGTTTGGGTTTCAGGATGCTCCTCTGAGGTTCAAGCCACTCCCCAATATCTCAAGCCCCTCCTCTGGGCCAGCCCCTAGAGAAGAGTTACTGTTGCCTATTGGACTTATTATTGGCACCAACTCTGGGAAATTGAGACCTCAGGGGGCTGACTTATGCCAATCCAGTGCTGCGCATGCTCAGTAGAGAGGGGTTATATAACCCTAATAGCTGAGCGTGCTCAGTAAAATGGAGCTTATCTTTTGCATGACCTTTCACTAGAGAAGCTAAAGAGCACAGAATATTCTTGAATGTGTCTGGTATGTATGATAAGATTTGGCTAATGAGCATGCCTGAAAAGGAGACTAACTGAGCATCTGCAGGACCATGTTACGTAACTGAGAAACAACCCCCTTTAATTTAGTATTCATTAGATACTATGAATATGTATTAGGTAGTGAAACTATACAAATGGAATCCTGGGGGAAGGCAGGGCTGCTGCTCACTCTTCTGAAGCCACCCACACTTGGCCTGAGGTGTGTATTTCTTTCCTTTTGTATCAACCTTGCCTTTAGCAGGCTGCCCTTCACCCCGCCGCCAGCTGACTCTTTGTCTGTAAATGTATTTTTCTTACTTTTGTATTAAACTTGCTGTGGTTGCTGCTCATTTTCCTGGGGCCAACCCGCACATTGCCGGCTAAGGTGCGTTTGCTTTCTTTTGCATCTAACTTAACTTTCAGCAAGTGGCCGCTCACTCTCTTGAGCCAGCCTTCACCCTGTACTAAATTTTAAGTGTGTGTTTCTTACTTTTGTATTAAACTTGGTGGGAGCCCTGCTTAATCTCTGGAGCTGGGCTGCACTTTCACTGCTGTGAAATCGGTGTCTCTTATTTGTTTTATTAAACCTGTTCTTACTTTCTACTGTGACTCTGCCCTTAATTCCTT
The DNA here is from genome assembly GCF_000696425.1 of Galeopterus variegatus. NCBI lineage: Eukaryota > Metazoa > Chordata > Mammalia > Dermoptera > Cynocephalidae > Galeopterus > Galeopterus variegatus. Next base: position 325,148 of record NW_007728670.1, on the reverse strand, counting down.
CCTGTCAAGAACCTGGTAAGAGGACAGGGTGAGTTAAGGTGGGCTATCGGTCCTCCCCAGACCCCTCCTCCAGCGTGAGCAGGAAGCACAGCTCTGAAGAAGGCTTAGTCTAAATCTCACTTCGAATGTTGCAAGAGAGGATAATAGATGAAAAATCTCCCATAAGGCAAAGCCATCAACCTTGAAGAACAATGGACATAATTCTTCCTTACTCTTTTACCATTTCCTGCCCTCTTGGATTAACCATATTGTTGCATGTAGCTACTGGTTATTCATTTTCATTGCTCAATAGTATTACCTTGTAAGAATATACCATGCTTTATTTATCTGTTCTATCACTGATAGATATTTGGGTTGTTTCTGATTTTTTTTGCTATTATGCTATTAATAATCTTGTGCATACTTCTTAGTGTACATGTGCATAGATTTCTCTGATGTATATTCTTAGGAGGACAACTGATGAGTCATAGAGTACTTTACTCAAAATGCCAAACTCAGGCCGGCCCTGTGGCTCACTCGGGAGAGTGCGGTGCTGACAACACCAAGGCCACGGGTTCGGATCCCATATAGGGATGGCCGGTATGCTCACTGGGTGAGCGTGGTGCTGACAACACCAAGTCAAGGGTTAAGATCCCCTTACCGGTCATCTTTAAAAAAAAAAAAAAAAAAAAGTGCCAAACTCAAAGTAGTTATTCTTCAGACAGGTATCTGTATTCCTTTGTTTTATAGCCTCATCTGTATTTTTTATTTTCAAATATTTTAATTTTTTGTCCCTTTTTTTTTTTTGTCCTTTTTGCGACCGGCTGCACCGCGCTCAGCCAGTGAGCGCTGTGAGCGCACCGGTCATCCCTATATAGGATCCAAACCCACAGCGGGAGCGCTGCTGCGTTCCCAGCACTGCACTCTCCCGAGTGCACCATGGGCTCGGCCCCAAATATTTTAATTTTGTCAACCTTGTGGATGTCTACTGGTGTATATTTGGGGCTTAATTTACATTTTCCAATTGCTAGTAAGGCTGAATATTTTTTCATATTGTTTATTGGCCATTTGGATTTTCTCTTTTGTGCATATTCAAAACTTTTGGATAAAGCTATTGGGTTGTCTTTTTCATATTAATTTGTAGGAATCATGTTACATAACAATTGATCATTTACACAATGCTGAAAATATTTCCTCTCACTTTGTGGCTTGTCTTTTCACTCTCTGTTCTTTTGATAAACAGAACACTTAAATTTAATATGGTTGAACTTAATATTTTTATCCCTTAGTCTGTATCCCTATCTGTGGTTCACATTCAGAATCTCTGAAAGTTGATCTAATTGGTTGGCCAGGCACAATACAGGGCAATGTGTTTGGGTGACACTCTTATGCCAGGCCATTTCCTAGGTCCTGAGTCACCTGCAGATGGCTGCCTTAGAGTCAGTGCCAATCTCCAGCCCCATTAGCTTTGCCTAAGATAAGGATAACCATTTAAAACAATAAATGGTGGTGGCAGGAGGAAATCAGACAAAGGATAAGATATCCGAGTCAAGAAATATTACTCTTGGATAAAGAAAATACGATATATATACACAATAGAATACTATTCAGCCTTTAAAATAAGGAAATCCTGCAATTTGCAATGATGACCTGTAGGACATTATGTTAAATTAAATAAGACAGGCACAGAAAGACAAATGCCACATGATCTCACTTATATAGAGAGTGTAAAAAAGTTGAACTCATAGAAACAGAGTAAAATGGTGGCTATCAGGCACATGAGGGGAAGTGGTAGTTTAGGGGAGGTAGGATATTAGATTTGCAGTAATACTGAAATATCCAAGTGAAAATATCCGGAAAAAATTGGGGACTAGACAGGACTGAAGAGGCAGCATTGGAAGCTTCAGCAGAAGAGAAATAAACTACTATTTATTAAACACCATGCACATGTCGGATTTGTTCTAAGCATTTTATTCCTATTATTTCTTTTAATTCTCACCATCCAGTACAGATGCTCCTGTCTCAATTTTTCTAAAAAAGAAACTGACAGAAAAAAGTAACTTACCAAGGTTATCTAGCTGGTCTATGGGTGAGTAGGATTCAAACCCAGGTGGTCCAGAGACTGGATGCAGGAGCTATGCACATGAGTGAGATTATTCAGAAACGGGAGAAAACATGTTTCCAGCCTTTATCTCTAAAACACAGCAATCCTCAGTTTATGTGAATGCTTTGGCTTTTTATTAATATATGTGTTCAAAATTCTTTTGTTGTTCATAGCTCTTCTGTTTGTTTGTTTCTTATGCCACTTGTGATCCTTTTATCAGTAAGCCAAAAAAAAAAAATGAGGAAACAGTATCACTTCATGTAACAAGAAGTCCCAAGGTGGGCAGCTCCAGGGTTGATTAATTCAGCAACTCAGTGTCATCAAGAACCCTGGTTATTTCCATCCATTCTGCCCTTTAGCACATCAGCTCTCAAGCTAACTCTTCTGATGGGCAAAAGATAGCTACTAGAGTTTGTCAACACATCGAGACCTGACAACATCCATAGGAAAAAGGCCATTTCTTGCAGTGTGTCTTTTTATTATTATTATTATTCATGAAAAAACATTTCCCCAAAGCCACCTGGCAGATCTGAATCTCCCAAAATTGTGTTACACACCTATTCCTAATCAATCACTAGCAAAATTACTAGCAAAGGGAATGGGATTGCCTAATTGGTTTAGCAAAGTGCATGACCATGTGGAAGACAGTGGATTAACAACATCAAAAACAACAACAAATCAGAGTCCTCTTAGAAAGGAGAAAGCAGGGCCGGCCCGTGGCTCACTCGGTAGAGTGCGGTGCTGATAACACCAAGGCCGTGGGTTCGGATCCCATATAGGGATGGCCGGTTTGCTCACTGGCTGAGCGTGGTGCTGACAACACCAAGCCAAGGGTTGAGATCCCCTTACCGGTCATCCTTTAAAAAAAAAAAAAAAAAAAAAAAAA
>NW_007728670.1:309599-321264 GCF_000696425.1 Galeopterus variegatus | reverse complement strand
GGCTGAATGGGATTGGGGGGAAAAACTACTTAAGTATTGAAAATTTCAAATACTGGCTGTCCTCACCTTCCACAGTAGTGCAAGACTGTAAACTGACCACACAACCTGAAACCAGACAGAGCCGTCTTAATGATCAGTGGGGAAAATTACTATTGTTTTGCGGCCTTTAAAGTTTGTTGCCGAAACATTAAAAATTCTCTTACTGCCGGTTGTAAATGTATGGAAAAATGAAAAAAATAGTAAAGCCATCATTTATCCAGTACACTGTAATTAGAAACATTGAAAATAAAAGTGTTTTATGTTTTATATATTACTCTGTTTTGTGTTGCTATAACAGAACACCTGAGACTGGGTAATTTATAAAGAACAGAGGTTTATTTGGCTTACGATTCTGGGACAGCTGAGTCTGGCACAGGCCTCAGGCTGCTTCTACTCATGGCAGAAAGCGGCAGGCAGCCAGCGGGTACAAGAAGATCACATGGCGAGAGGAAGCAAGAGAGAGAGACAGAGGAGGTGCCAGGGTCTTTTAAACAACCAGCTCTCGTGGGAACTAATAGAGTGAGAACTCACTCATTAATCCCCCCACCTAGGGAGAGCATTAATCCATTCATGAGGGATCTGCCCCCATGACTCAAACAGCTCCCAGCACTGCCACATTGGGGATCAAATTTCCACATGAGTTCTGGGAGGACAATACATCCAAACTCCATCATTTGTAAAAATTGATCCAGACAGCTGAGACCACATCCACCCTGTGAGCACAGGCCCCTCACCCTCTCTGCCCCAATGCTGCCCGTTCACACCTGCCACCCAGCTCACCATGGACGATGATATTGCTGTGCTTGTCCTCAACAATGGCTCCAGCATGTGCAAGGCAATGCCCCTGAGCCATCTTCCCTTCCATTGTGGATGCCTGCAGCACTAAGGCCTGATGGTGGGTATGGGCTGGAAGGACTCCTACATGAGTGATGAGGCCCAGAGCAAGAGAGGGATCCTGACCCTGAAGTACCCCATCGAGCACCTTGTTGTCACCAACTGGGACAACATGGAGAAGATCTGGCACCATACCTTCTATAAGGAGCTGCGTGTGGCTCTTGAGGAGCACCCCATGCTGCTGACTGAGGCCCTGCTGAACCCCAACACCACCCGTGAGAAGATGACCCAGATCATATTTGAGACCTTCAGTACCCCAGCCATGTACGTGGCCATCCAGGCTATGCTGTCCCTGTTTGCCTCTGGCCATACACTGTGCCCATCTATGAGGGGTACATCCTCCCCCACGCCATCTTGTGTCTGGACCTGGCTAGCTGGGACCTGACAAACTACTTCATGAAGATCCTCACTGAACATGGCTACAGCTTCACCACCACCGCCACCAAATGGGAAATTGTGCATGATGTCAAGGAGAAGCTGTGCTACGTCGCCCTGGACTTCAAGTAGGAAATGGCCACAGCAGCCTCCAGCTCCTCCCTGGAGAAGAGCTACAAGCTGCCTGATGGTCAAGGGATCACCATCAGCAATAAGCCAAAGCCCTGAAGCTCTCTTCCAGCCTTCCTTCCTGGGCATGAAATCCTGTGGCATCCACGAAACTACCTTCAACTCCATTATGAAGTGTGATGTGGACATCTGCAAGGACCTGTAGGCCAACATGGTGCTGTCTGGTGGCACCACATGTACCCAGGCATCGCAGACAGGATGCAGAAAGAGATCACTGCCCTGGCACCCAGCACCATGAAGATCAAGATCATTGTTCCCCCTGAGCGCAAGGACTCTGCATGGATCGTCAGCTCCATCCTGGCCTCACTGTCCACCTTCCAGCAGATGCGGATCAGCAAGCAGGAGTCCCACGAGTCCACTGCTCCATCACCCACTGTAAATGCTTCTAGGGGGACTGTTACTTAGTTGAGTTACACCCTTTCTTGACAAAACCTAACTTGCACAGAAAATGAGGTAAGATTGGCATGGCTTTATTTGTCTTTTTGTTTTGTTTCATTGGGGGTTTTTTTGGCTTGACTCAGGATTTAGAAACTGGTATGGTGGAGGTGACAGCAGTCGGTTGGAGCGGGCATCCCCAAAGTTCTACAATGTGGCCAAGGACTTTGTTTGTACATTGTTCTTTCTTTCTTTCTTTTTACAAGATGACCGGTAAGGGGATCTTAACCCTTGACTTGGTGTTGTCAGCACCACGCTCTCCTAAGTGAGCCAATTGGCCGTCCCTATATAGGGATCCGAACCCGTGGCCTTGGTGTTAGCACCACACTCTCCCAAGTGAGCTACGGGCCGGCCTTCATTGTTCTTTTTTTAAATAGTCATTCCAAATATTGTGAGATGTATTGTTACAGGAAGTCCCTTGCCCTCCCAAAAGCCACCCCGCTTCTCCCTAGGGAGATTGGCCCAGTCCTCACCTGGAATGGCCCAGTCCTCACCGGTGTCCACACAGGGGAGGTGACAGCATTGCTTTTGTGTAAATTATGTAATGCAAATTTTTTAAATCTTTGCCTTGATACTTTTTTATTTTGTTTTATTTTGAATGATCAGCCATTGTGGCCCTCCCTTTTCTCCTTCAACTTAAGATGTATGAAGGCTTTTGGTCTCCCTGGGGGTGGGTTGAGGTGTGGAGGCAGCCAGGGCTTACCTGTACACTGACTTGAGACCAGTTCAATAAAAGTGCACACCTTAAAGCGAGGCAAGGCGTGACTTTGTGGTGTTGGCTGGGTGTGTGGACAGCAGAGTGTGCAGCTGGGAGAAAGGCAGGGCTGAGGAGGCCAAGCCATCCCTATCTAAAGTTGGGGTGGGCTAAGGTGCTTCTAACTACCATTGAGCAGGGTGGGAGGAGTTAAGGGTCCTGGCCTTGCCTCTTGCTTGTAACGGGATCGCAACCCTCGGTGTCACGCCCGTACCGGGGACTGGCAACGGGATCGCAACCCTCGGTGTTGCACCCGCGCCTCGCTCAGCCAGTGAGCGGGAACCGGTCTGTATGTGGGATCCGAACCCTCGGCGGGAACGCCGCCGCGCTTCCCAAGCGGCGCACTATAGCAGTGCGCCACCGGGCCAGCCCCTGCCTTGATACTTTTTAGTTTTGTTTTATTTTGAATGATCAGCCGTTATGACCCCCCTTTTTGTCTCTCAACTTGAGATGTATGAAGGCTCTTGGTCTCCCTGGGACTGGGTCGAGGTGTGGAGGCAGCCAGGTCTGACCTGTACACTGATTTGAAACCAGTTCCATAAAGATGCACACCTTAAAAAAAAAAAAAGTATCTGGAGTAGCTTGAACAGTCCTTCTTGTTTGATGTGTAACATGGAGCAAGCATCTTTTCCATGCGTTGGTGAAATGCCACACTCCTAAGTTTGGGTCAGCTTCCAACATTTGATGCTTTACACTTTCAATGTTGTGAAACATCTCCAAGAGTGCCTCTAATGTGGAGTTTTTCCCAGTGTCACTTCTGCTGGGACCTCTTCATCTTTCTCATCAAAACCACTTTCCTCATTTACGTGCTGTCTTCACTGAGTTCCTCTTGCTGAATACACGGAGTCCTGAATGGTGGCAGTGTCGACATTGCCATGGCTTAGCGCTTTCTTCTGGAATTACATTTACATTTGGCTCCAGTTTCACTTCCAGTGTTCACTTTTCATTTCTTTGGTGCATTTTCACTTTTTTGGCCAATTCCCTCTTTTGATGACCCATTTTTGTAAAATGTCATGTGGGTTATCACTAGGAGACAAGGAGGCAACATGATACATGCTTCCTGTTTGCATGTGAACTGAACTACAGATGGGGAGTGACCAGACCCCAACCGACAGACTTTGAAAGAAGTGATGTAACTGACCCCTGGTCACAATGTGCATCTGTTACTTACGCAGTGATGTGTGGACAGAAGGGCTTGCAGCAAAGTCTGTACCTTGTGCAATTACCCAGTTAATACGCTGTGGTAACTGAAATTTGAACTGTTGTTGTGGGTGATGGGTGTTATTTAACTAAACCATAGTAACTGAAATCCATGCACATTGGACCATGCAAATCGAGCACTGCCAGTAGTGTGTACAAAGTAGGCAGATTAGTATAGTAACCCCCAAGTACAACGCCTAGCTTCCACCAGTGTTGGCCAGTCTTGTTTCTGCAGCACCCCCACCTGCTCTCCCCTTCCTGTATCGTTTCAAAGCAAATCCCTGATGTCTCATCACTTCATACTTAAGTATCTCTATTTGCACTTCAGAAGTGGGGTTTGAACCCAACTCTCAAATTCCAGAGTCTGAGCTCTCAGCTTCCTGGGGAAGGACGCACATGCAGAGAAATGGAGTGGCACATTAACAGACAGTTGTTCCTTTCTTCCTGACAACAACTCTATGAAGTATTATTGCCTTCGTTTTTTTTCAGATGAGAAAACTGAGGCACAGAGGGGCTACGTGACTTGTCCAAGATCACACAGTGAGTGAGTAGTTGCATCAGGCTTTAAATTTGGGTCTCCTCATTCCACATCCTGTCCTATTTCTTCTATGTCACAACTACACAGAAAGGGGGGTCCTTTGCTGACTTTGTCCTGTGGCCAGTCTTCTGCACCAGTTAGCTTCCAGCTGTGGTCAAGAACTTAGAGAACCATATACACTGTATTGCTTTCTTCTCTGCACCTACAGTCTTGTTGGAATATGCTTTCAATGAAAAACTCAAAAACAAAGACTCAGCACCATCCTTGCCCGGGTATTGACTTCTCCTGATCCTGAGGGATAAGGTTCCTCCTGGCACTAAATCCATTGCCAGGGCCACACTTTTGGCATGTTGAGGAGGGCTTAGGAGAGCCCTCGTCTATCAACAGCTCCCTCCCGTGACTGCAAGAAAAGCCTCATTGGAGCAGCTTACTGCCTGCAAGAAAAGCCTCATTGGAGCAGCTTACTGAAGTGAAACCTGGTATGCCCCCAGCTGGGCCTTATCTGGGCCTGGGTTAAATAACTGCTTTCTGCTCAAACACCTTAGCTCTGGATGGTGGCCTCCTGGTGCTGAGCCTCTGTCCTCTCTCCTGAGAAAGAACATTGCCTGGAAGGATCTGATACTGTGAAAACAACTGCGGAGAGAAGGGGCAGGAGAGAGAGTGTTGGGAGGAGGAAGAGAGGTGGGGGAAGGGGAGGAGAAAGAACAGAAATCCTGCCTGTCATTCTGCTGACACCTCTCTTGCTCACTGTGCCCAGCTCACAATTCCTCAAGCAGTAAGAACAGGCCTCATGACGGCTTCCCATTGGTTGCTTTCCTTTCTTTTCTACTGCAGCTTTCTGATTTCCCTGTGAATCTTCCTCCTGTTCCAGAACAAAGGCACACTTCCTCTCCTGCTCCTGCAAGGAGTCCAGAGGGGCAGGGTCCTTTCAGCCCCTTTGGCTGGAATTTCCCAGCAGTCTCAGCAGTGACTTTGGGTGTGGCTGGGACAAAGATATTTAAGGAAGGAGGCAGCAGGCTCTAAGAACAGAAAGATGGGGAGTTGCCAAAAGAAGGAAGATACGGGTGGCCCAGTTTAATGTCTATTTAGGCCTTACATATGGCATCCCATCAATTTAAATAGATAGTCACTATTTTGTCTCCCCAAGTCCACCCCTGCCCCCAAATTTTTATTTTTGGTAACAGCATTTATGCATACCCTTTCATCCGGGGAATCTCCTCTCCCTGCTATAAATGATTCTGGTGGGACTGCCAGTCACAAACCCTTCTCCCCTCAGAGGGGAACGCATGCAACCCAGGTCTGGCCAATCAGAGCCTTCCCTGGGCCTGTATATATGGATACTAGGAAAGAGAAACCCTCCTTCCTTCTCAGGTTGCTAAGCAGAAATTAAATAAAGCTGGAACTATTTGCAACCACTGCCACCCCTTGTATGGAGGAAGGTCATTTGGAGTAGGAGAAAATGAGAGCAACTCACAGAAAGAAGAAGAGTTGATTTTTGTGTGTGTGTGAAGTGAGAGAGAGTCAGATATCTATCTCTCTATCTATCTGTCTGGACCTGACAATTTTATTTAAGTCTCTGGATTAAGTCATAATATAACCTAGCAATATGTCTGGAACCATTTTGTGTGTGTGTGTATAAACTTGTTTGAGTTGGGTTTTCAATACTTAGAAAAAGAGAGAGTCCTAAAAGAGTCCTTCAATGCTCACAGCAATCCTGTGAAGTATTCAAGGCTCAGAGGGTATCTTGTCCAAAAGTCACGTAGGCAGCACTGGGGAGCCAAGATTCACACCAGGTCTCCCTGATCCCGCAACTCTGCAGCTGGTGCTCTGCCAAGTTCCCTCCTAAAGATGGGTTAAACCTTGTCCTGCCCCAAAGAAACAAAGTCTGCCAGGAAAGTTAGACCTTATATAATGGTAAAGCAAAACAGAACATAATGCTATAACAAAGATACAAACAAAATTCATTGGGGTCTGCAGAGGAGAGAGCATTTGAGACCAAATCGTGCTTCAAGTCAGCCCAGGCCCAGGTTGGGGGGACTTCTGAATACTCGGATGCCCCATGAAACCCCAAAGCAAGGAATCTCCCAAAGCCATTTTGGACTTTTGTGAGCATGAGGCCGTTTGTTGATGTATGACAGTTCTCACAGCCCTGAAGAGAAGCGTATCGCCGTGAGCTGTGGCCACTATTTGCAGAACACGGCGTTGTCTGTGACTCTGACGCTCATATTTGCAGTTGCCCTGAAACCTTTGCTCCAAAGAGCCCCACCTCACCGCCATTCCTGATTACTGCTCTGCCACTTCCCACTGCAACCACAGCGAGCCTGCAGCCGAGTAGGGCTTGGGAAAAGGTGAGTATGAATATTTATTTCCCAGCCATCTACCGAGGGAAATGAATTTGCATTTCCACTTGCAAGCTATTTGCAAAGTGTGCTGTACATTCACTTGTTTATTCCTAGAGTCTAAAAAAAAGTGGTTTCAACCTTGTTTTTTCTATTCCAGACCACTTTAAGCCTGGCAAAATAACCCACAATCAATCTACCCCATTTTACGTCAGTTCCTATTGCTTATAATAAAATACGTGGGGCCGGCCCGGTGGCGCACTGCTACAGTGCGCAGCTTGGGAAGCGCGGCGGCGCTCCCGCCGAGGGTTCGGATCCCACATACAGACTGGTTCCCGCTCACTGGCTGAGCGAGGTGCAGGTGCAGCGCCGAGTGTTGCGATCCTGTTGCCGGTCCCGGTCTGGTACGGGCGCAACACTGAGGGTTGCGATCCATTGCCGGACATGAAAAAAGACAAAAAAATAAAAAATAAATAAAAAAATAAAATACGTGGGATTGGGTAATTTATAAAGAAAATGAAATTTATTGCTTACAGTTTCTGAAGCTGGGAAGTCCAAAGTCCAGGGAACATACCTGTTGAGAGCCTGGGTGGTGATGACAGTGATGGCAGAGTGTCACACTGCAAAAATGGTGGGACAGAGAAAGCAAGAGACTCTCCTCTCCCTTTAAAGCCCTCCGAACCACACCCCCGACCACCATTATCAATCCATTCACTACGGCATGGTCCTGCAATCTAATCACCTCTTTAAGGCCCCACCTTTCGATGTCCGTAACAGAATTTCCCACCCTCAACTGTTAACAGTGGGGATTAAGCCTCAACGAGGTTGGGGGCAACCATTCTACAGCACCCATCCTTTCTAACAAGTGGAAAAATAACTCAAAGATAGGATTGAGGGGCCAATATAAAGAATATTTGGGGATTAGGTGTACATGCTCATTAGCAATCAAGGCATAAATGATTCATTTTCATATTGTAATACATAATTATCTTTAGTCATAATTACTGAAAAATTAAAGGCTAAAAATAAAGTTGAAGCAAATATGTATTACTAGTCACTCTAAGGTTCAAACAAATCCAAACTAACTTGATAATGATGAAGCTAAATTAACAATAAATCATAATTAAAAGCAAGAATGGCAGCAATTGGAGATCACGACCCCACATGATAACACTGATGGCAAACTGGTGACAGAGCGCCTTTCTAGACAATGTCAGGGGGGGCAAGGCTCCACCGGTTCTTTGTGCAGGGCCACGCTTGCCTCAAAACAGACTTCTTGGTGGAATACTAAATTAGAATCCTCAAAAAAATTTGATAGTTCATTGATTTTTGTTTATAAATTCCAAATTGGATTAACCTGTAATAATTCACTTAGCAAGGTATTAGTAAGTAGGTCTTAGATATATATTAAAATGAAAGTGGGGGAAGGAGTGTTGGGGAGAAAATAAAACAAACAAACAAATAAATAAAATGATTTTTAAATAGTTAATCCCAAAGGACTAAAGGGAAGACTTGCTTTCTTGGGTCAGTTTGAAGCCCATTAGGTGGGGGGATAGCACTTAAGAATCACCGGTTGGAAGGCAGTGGAACAGAGCTAATTGTTATTGGCAGGGGTCTTAGACCACATGAAATGAGATCTGAGAACCAGAGACATTTGCTCCAACCCTCTTGCTTTCCACCATAAGAGTTATGCCAGGACCTCAGGTGAATGCTAAGCAGTCCAATCTGACACCCTCAGTTAGGTTAGCATAGAGGTTAATGTGACTTGGAAGTTTTTTACGCCTGCTAATTTTAAAAAGTGCAACCTCCTTAAAGCAATGAAGATGGATGTTGGCAATTCACGGAAGAGTTACATTTTATTTGTGGCTTAAAAATTAGATGAAAGAAAGACTAGATAGCAGTCTGCCAAGCAGTGCCAGTCTCCAAAGGGTGCAGTGCCTGGGTGTTTCTTCCTTAAAAATTAACACTTTACGATAGTGTAACACTTTTAACCTCTCAAAACACATTTGCATGTGTTACTGCGGTCTCTAGGGAGGAGGTGTAATTTCTGAGGTAACCTGAGACGGTTTGCAGCTCCCTGACCTCTTTTTCTTCCTCTCTTCCCAACCCTCTCCTTCTCTTTGGGTTCATAATCCCGCCCGATTTTTTCCTTTCTCTTGTTCTTTCTGTTCAGTTTCTTAGCTCCTGCTTAATACAAGGGTACTTCAAAAAGTTAATGGAAAGATTCATCTTATCTTTTAATTCTACTTTTTTCATGAACTTTTTGAAGCACCCTTGTAGCTTGCTCAGGCCTGCTCATCTTGAAATGAGTCCACAGGACTTTACAGGGTTACTCAGAGTTCAAGAGGTGGCTGGTTCTGGAATCAAAGTCTAATTCAACCTAGATTTGTTGAGTCCTTTTAAAAAGATAAAAATATTTGGCTTTTCAATTAGTCAAGTAGGACCTTCCTGTAAAGTCCCCTCATTCCTGGCTAAATTATCGAAGATAAGCAGGTTTCAATTGGAAGTCACCCATGTGTAGCGAGGTTACCTCTGGTCTCCAGCCAGCACAAGCTGCGAAACCTAAAGTTCAGAAACCTGGGGAGTGTTGTGGGTTGAACTGTGTCCCCTGCTGCGATGTTATAATATGTACATATTGGTTTTCATCCGTAGTTCCTGGCTCATAACTCCTGTAGCCCTTGTTCTAATCTTGCCCTGCCTTTCTGTTTTGGAGCTGGCCATGAAAAAATTCAGAAGTGGTTCTGCCTCATTCCAGGGAGGAAGGACTGCCGCACAGAGAGGCCGGGAAGCATCTGAACAAACAGGGCTTGCTGGGTGTCCCCCCTCAGTCTATTAGTATTAGACCATACCCTTTTTGTCCAATCACATTTCCGCATGGTTGTCCATGTTTCAATCATGCCTACGAAATGTAGCTTCCATAAAAAACCCAAAAGAACAGCGTTTGGAGAGCTTTGGGACAGTCGAACAGGTGGTGGTTCCAGGAGGGCGGTGTGCTGGGGGAGGGCATGGAAGCTTCACACGCCTCCCCCCATATCTCACCCTATGCATCTGTTCAGCTGCATCTTTTGTAGTATCCTTTATAATAAACGGTTAATTGTGTTTCCTTGAGTTCTGTCAGCCACTTAGCAAATTAATCGAACCCAAGGAAGGGTCGTGTGAACCTCAATTTATAGCTGGTTAGTCAGAAGCATAGATAAAACAAGCTGGGGCTTGCAATTGGCACCGGAAGTAGGAGACGATCTTGCAGGACTGAGCCCTCAATCTGTGGAATTTGACACTATCTCCAGGTAGATAGTGTTGGAATTAAATTGGAGGACACCTAGCAGGTGTATGCTACAGAATTGATTGCTTTCTTGCTGGTGGAGAGAAATCCCCACATCTTGTGTCAGAAGTGTGTTTACAGAGTATAGAGGGAGAAACTGAGTGTGCTTTTTCCACTTACTCCCCCTTCCCAAATTCATATGTTGAAGTCCTAATCCCCGGTATCTAAGAATGTGACCTTATATGGAGATAAGGTCTTAGTAGAAGTAATCAGGTAAAAATAAGGTCATTAGGGTGGGCCCTAATCCAGTATGACTGGTACTCTTATAAAAAGAGGAAAACTGGACACAGACATATTCAGAGAGAAGACAATGTCTCTATCCCCTAGTTGGGAGCTCCTTTTCCATTCTCTTAAATGGATATTTTTATCACTGCACTGACCACATTGCACTTTCCTGATACCTCACTGTGGGCTCCTTGAAGGTAGGGACCCCCGAGGTATATATATCCTGTAGTCTAAGTCAGGCAGAACAGAATAGGGACATGCCCCAGAGAGGCTGCTCATGAATATTCAGGCTGGGTCAGCATTAGTCACCTCCTTGTTTTGCAGTTAATGAACCTATAATGAGCTTTTGACAGTTTAACCACTCTACCGATCAGCATGCTACACCTGGAACTTTGTGGTTTTTGGAATAAAAACTTAAAACCATGAAAAACTGCAGTGCCTGTGCACTGGGAGGATCTCCTCACTGTACATGTCCAAAAAAACCTCAGAAACTCAGGGACACATGACAGGAAGCCGATGGAAACTTGCATCAGCCTGTTAGCTCTTAATTACCCTAGATCCTCCGCCATGGTTCTATATTCCACCCCAGAACAACATATGAACCCTCCCCTTAAGAATCCATGGTGCGTTCTTCCCTCACAAAGATGTCCATGCACTCTCTTGCATGTACTTTCACTTTGCAATAAAGCCCTATTGTTTGAATGTTTCGATTGTCTGTCACTTGTTCTTTCCTTTCGTTGTATGTTGTACAGGTGCTAGCCACAATATGGACCCCTCTCAGTCCCATGAAAGATTCTTCTTCACAGTTTGACCAAGAACCTAAAAACTGCTGTCCAGTAACAGCATTGACACCTCGCCAGGAGATAAGGGGACTCTGGGTGCCAGGGATGGCCCTAGGATTTTCCCCACATGGCACATGTGTGGCTCTGATATCTGCACCAGTGAAAATTGGAAAGCCTCAGGAACCAGAGGAGATTCTAGCTGCAAGAGGCAAGTAGCCACTGGGACTAATTTGCTCCCTTGTCTCTGCTGCTGGTAAGTCTCTCCTGGAGCCCCCAGCCTAAATTCTGACAAAACAACACTTTATTCTCTTTTACTTTCCCTTTCTTTTTCCCTTTTCTTTCTCTTTGAAGTGACTGCTGGACAACTACAGCTTGGTCTTATAACTATACTAATGCCCAGTCACTGGACTCTGTCCCACCCCTGGCCTCCCAATTCTAAGATACCAAATATGTTATGTACGGAAAATAGAATAATTTAATCAGGCTCCCTTCACCTCAGGGCCAGTTGGGGGTGGTTCAGTAAACAAATTGTGTGTATGGGGGGTTAGAGTTGGTGTGCATGTGTGGTGCCAC
>NW_007728670.1:303613-309252 GCF_000696425.1 Galeopterus variegatus | reverse complement strand
ACCAGTGAAAATTGGAAAGCCTCAGGAACCAGAGGAGATTCTAGCTGCAAGAGGCAAGTAGTCACTGGGACTAATTTGCTCCCATGTCTCTGCTGCTGGTAAGTCTCTCCTGGAGCCCCCAGCCTAAATTCTGACAAAACAACACTTTATTCTCTTTTACTTTCCCTTTCTTTTTCCCTTTTCTTTCTCTTTGAAGTGACTGCTGGACAACTACAGCTTGGTCTTATAACTATACTAATGCCCAGTCACTGGACTCTGTCCCACCCCTGGTCTCCCAATTCTAAGACACCAAATATGTTATGTAGGGAAAATAGAATAATTTAATCAGGCTCCCTTCACCTCAGGGCCAGTTGGGGTTGGTTCAGTAAACAAATTGTGTGTATGGGGGGTTAGAGTTGGTGTGCATGTGTGGTGCCACAGCTTTGGCTGGTGACTGCCTCAGGTGGACACCACTCCACGTGGCCATGCTTTCCAAACCTACAGCTTCCAAGGACTGGTTTGCCAGTTACCTAGCTCATAGACCTGTGTTTGTGGGGTCTGGGGACGCAGCCTGGCATGTGAAGGGTTTGTGACCCAGTCTGGAGAATGGGCTTGAGGGGTCTGTGAGCTCCAGACCCAGCCCTAGCTCAACAAATGGCCCACTCGGCAGGATTCCAGCATTAGCCATAGCTCTACAACTGGCGTAGTCATGTAGCTCAACAATTGGCGTAGTCAGCAGGATTCTGACATTAGCCGTAACACCACAATTGGCATAGTGTGACAAGATTCTGAGCAGGTACAGAAGCTGAAAGCCCTTGGAAAAAGGAGGAAATGTGGCTACTTTTGAATATGCTCTGCCCTATGGTCACCTTCCTGTTGACTGAGATCTGATTGCTGACTGGAGCCTGGCTACTGTTAATTATGCTGCAAACTGATTGAGATTTGTGGCAGAAAGCAGAGTTGTTGGAAGCACAGATAAATGTCCTGGAGGATGACATGCAGCGACTGTCCACTTCTGCCTCTCACACCAGGGAAGATGATCAATCCAGTGGTAAGTTGGGGGAAACCGTGCGTCTCCAGGCACGACCTGTTGTGCATGAGAAATTGAGACAGTAAAGCAGCAGAAACAGGGAGAGCCCCTGTCTGCTGCATCTATGAGACCTAGGGGTGGATGGCATAACGTGCTTTACAGACGATATCGTAAATGCATGTTGCGTTTGTCTGAAGGCAAAAGGCTCAGAGGGTGCCGCCTAGACCAGATGGCCAGACGGGTGCTGTACAAACCCAAGAAAAAAGTGCCACATGCAGATTGGCAGATGACCAGAGGATGGGTGCCCCTGCAGAATTTCAAGTATGTTTTCACCTGGTAAAAAGGTGGAAAAGTTAGTCTCCGTTACTATGCACTTGTCTCAGTGGCAGCAGCTACAGGAGAGCTGCAGATGTGCACAGGGGTAGGGCAGCCACTCCTTGATGGACTGGGTGAATTCAGCTGTTTGAACTGTGTGGGTGAGTGCTGCAAAACTGCTTGAGACTGAGTGAATAGCTGGTATAAGCTGAGCTGATTGAGGTAATTCAAAAGCCGTAGAACACAAGGGTGAAGCAGAAAAACTGTTTGCTAAAGATATCATCTTGGTGGTGAGGCAATGAGATGCTAAGAACCAGGACAATGGAGAAAATGCCCTAAAGGCATTTGAGAAGTCTGGAAGGGTGCCCCACCCATCACAGGCCCTGAGGGTGTTTGAGAAGTTTGGGAGAGCAGAGCACCCCTCTCATCCTAGGAGGACTGAATCATCCCAGAGGACAGACCTGGGGAGCAGCTGCCCTCAGCAAACTGCTCCCTGCATCCCAGCCACTCTGGCTGGAGCAATCCTGCCTCAGCACCTCCGAAGAAAAAAAGCCAAAAACATTGGTGGCGTCCATTTTGTGTTAAGTTTGCAGGCCAGCAGTATGTGAGAGCAGTGGAGGTGTGGCAGTCTCCACCTAGATTTCAGAAGATGTGTGAAAGGCCGGGGGACTCAGGCAGAGACCTGCTGTAGGGGTGGAGCTTCTGCGGAGGTCATCTATGGAGCAATGTGGAGCAGAAAAGTGGGGTTGGAGCCTCCACAGAGAACCTCCACTGAGGAAATGTCTAGTGGAGCCAGGATGGTGGGGCTGCCACCAGGAGCCCAGAACTACGGGGCTGCTGGCAGTGTGCAGTGCCAGCTTGGAAAAGTTGCAGGCACCAGAGCAACTCAATGGGCTGCACCTGGCAGAGCTGTAGGAGCAAGGCTGCCCAATGCTTTAGGGGTCCAGGTACCCCAGTGTCCTTAACGTTTGCTCTGTTTGGGTTCTGGATTTGTTTGGAGCCTGTTTTTTTTTTNACTTTGGACTTTTGAGTTGGTGCTGCAACAAGCTAAAGACTTTTGGGACTGGGATGGAATGAGTAATATATAAATGTAAGGGTCATTTATCCTCGCTAAGGGAACATCTCAGAAGATTCTGAACACGTAGATTGTACAGCGAGGGACCCTGAAGGGGTGGATTGTAGGGAAAATAGAATAATTTAATCAGGCTCCCCTCACCTCAGGGCCAGTTGGGGGTGGTTCAGTAAATATATTGTGGTGGTGGTGGGGGAGTGGAGTTGGTGCACATGCACGGTGCTGTGGCTTTGGCTGGCAACTGCCTTGGGTGGACATCGGTCCACGCTGCCATGATTTCTAAACCTACGGTTCCCAAGGACCTGTTTGCTGGTTACCTGGCTCATAGTCCTGTGTGTGAGGGGTCTGGGGACCCATCCTGGTGTGTGACGGGTTTGTGACCCAGTCTAGAGAATGGGCTTGAGGGGTCTGTGAGCTCCAGACCTAGCCTTAGCTTGACAAATGGCCCACTCAGCAGGATTCCAACATTAGCCATACTGCTACAACTGGTATAGTTGTGTAGCTCTACATGTTGTCAGGGATAAGATGGATTAAATGCCCAAAAGAATCCCCCTTGGGTGTATTTTAGGTAACTGGAAGGACTTTAAACTTGATGAACTAAAGTAAAAGAAGTTGGTATGTCTTTGCAACATTGTGTGAGGCCCAGAAAGTGACACCCCAAAGTGAAGAGCTCAAAAGTAAAGTTTTCCTCTGAACTTCTCCTGCCCTCCTGTCTCTCAGCCTCATCCTACCCTAAGGAAAGCCACAGAAATTAGAATTCCTCTTCCCTGAGGCAGGACATAGATGTATTCCAATCTTCACCTGCCCTTCTGTCTTAAAGAGGGCCCTATTAGAAGATTTTTCAGAGAACCTTCAGGGGGTTGAAGGGGATGTCTTCTCTTGGCCCCTACAGTTATGGCCCTGTGAGCAGAATACCAAACCTCCCCACTTTTCCAGAAGCCATAGCTGAGGGAGACCAGAGCTTGAAAGCTGAGAAAATGGTGAGTCTTTCTTACCTGTCAGACACCTTTGCTCTCTCTCTGTATGGAATACTGTTGACCAGAAGAAAAAAAATCATTTAGTGTTTGTCTCTTTTTCCAAAATTTTGATTAGTAGAATGAAAAGAATTTGTATGGCTAGTCTGTGGTATAACACTTGGTATGAATATTCATATTTGGTGTACATATGGTATGAATATTCATGTTGCCTGATCCTCTTTCTCCCAGAAATAGTCTTTATTTTTCCTTTGCCTTTGTCTTTCTGTGTTATTTTGTCATAAAGAAGGGTACCCTAGGGTAGAACACAGGCCTGTAAGCCCGTTGTTTGAGGGGGGAAAAAAAAGGATTTAAAACAAAGTTAAAATGCTTTTGACCCACCACAAAATCCCTTTACATCAAAAGAAAAATGTTCGTAAAAATTATTTTAAAATGTTTGTCAGATTTGCTTTTGATTTGGAATTTTGGTTTGTAATATGGTAGGAATTTTGGTTCTCTTTGTTAAAAATTCTTTCTGAGCTCATTGAATGGGCCCACTTGTGGCCATCCTATCGAATGGCTCTATGTCCTGAGACAGTTTCTTTGCAATTCTTCAGTTTTGTCTGAGTACATTTTCTTTTAGGCCTCTATTTCTCTGTGGATTTTTGCTTCTTCCCAAATAGACTATTTAGCCAACTGAAACTCTTTTTTCTTGAACCTTGTGCTTCTCTTGCTAGTGTTTTTGCCAAAATCTCTGAGGTCTCATGAGAAATGCAGCCATGGTGTGCCAATCGACCTCCTTTTGGGTCTGCTGCCTTCCTCTTGAAACCCCAACGGTTGAATAGCTTTGACTCTTTGTTCGTTGGCTGGGCCATTAACTCAATAACCCAGTTAAGGAACAAAAGCTAGATTCAAAGCAACCTGTCTAACTAGATGGTCTTGAATATAATTTTCTGGCATTCCACTGGTTATTTTGAACAAACTTGTAAATTTTCTTCTAGACTCCTCTATGTATTTCCGTGTAAAATCCTGCATTGGAGTTCTATGATTTATTTCATCTTGGCATCCACTTTTTAAAACTTTCCTCTGTGTTTCTACTGATGGGGTTCTCTTCCCACATTTATTCTCCAGACCAGGAAGTTACAGGAAGAGAACATAGGTGGGGTTTTTGCTAAGTATAGTTTAACAAGTTTAACAATAGAAGCTGGTAATATTCAGTAAGAAAAGCAAGGTGACATTCCATAATGCCATTTTCAAGAAGTTAAGTTGATCCACAAACAAAAGCTTGATCTTAGCAAGCATTCTCTTCTTACAGCAATTTCCCAGTATCTTTACATNGGTGGCCACCAACATTGCCACCCACAAGAGAGAAGAGCCATGCGCTCACACACCATTCTCGTGATGGGCCATGGTCCCTTTGGGATTTCCTTCATGCCACACATGGTCTGGGGTTTGCCGGGGTGGTGGGGATGGACCCATCCCACTGCATGTCAGTAGGTCACCACATGCCCCCAGGTGGCAGCCCAGCATCTGACCAGCCCTTTCCTGGCCTGCCACTGTGCATCCAGGGGATACCCGAACTCTGCTCCATCCCTGCCAGGCCTGCTCAAGCCTCAGGGGCATTCAGGACATGGGGAGTTAAAGGGTATTTCTTCCATGGCCCCTGTAGTTATGGCACTATGACAGGATGCAAAAGCCCCCTTGCTCTTCTGGAAGCAAAGCCAAGGGAAATCAGAGCTTTAAAAGCCAGCAAAATGGTAAGCCTTTCTTACCTGTCAGACTTCCAGTCTCTCTCTCTATGGAATCCAGTTGAACACATTAAAAAAATCATTTAATGTTTGTCTCTTTTTCCAAAATTTTGACTAATAGAATGAAAAGATTTGTATAACTAGTCTGTGGTGTAGGGAAAAAAAGTAAATTAAATTGTCAGATTTATTTTTGATTTGAAATTTTAGTTTGTAATGTGCTAAAGATTTTTTTGTTCTGCTTAACTTCTTTCTGAACTCAATGAATGGTCCCATTTTATACTGACTGGCTTTATGTTCTGAAGCAGTTTCTTTGCACTTCCTTGTATTTTCTCTTAGGCCTTCATTTCTGTGTGTTGCTTTGCCTCCCATGGATTTGTCACCCCATTTCCTCTGGGTGACAGAGCCACCAAAGATTACTCAAAGCCTATCTCTTCTGAGCAGTGAGAAACCCCAAAATGGGGTTAATCTCCTGGAACCCTCAAGATAGAGGCACTCCTTCCATTTGGGAAATTAACCACGAATTGGGGTTCTCTTCCCACATT
>NW_007728670.1:300186-302034 GCF_000696425.1 Galeopterus variegatus | reverse complement strand
CTATTTGGCTTATAAATAATGCGTGCTACTTGTGTGGACAAGCATAAATGCTTTTCAAGTTCATGTGACTTTAGTTTTTAGTGGTTCTGAGGGCTTTTAGAAGAGAGAGGAGAGTCTGTCTGCTCTCTCTCTTTTCCTCCATTTCTGCAACGTGATCCCTGCCATCACTGTTGCTACCCCCAAGACTTTCACTAGCTGTGTTCTCTGGACTTTGGACTTCCCAGCCTGAGAAACTGTAAGCAATAAATTTTTTCTTTATAAATCATCCAGTTTCAAGTATTTTGTTATAAGCAACAGAAATGGACTAATGGACTAATGCACACGGTGAGGCCAAAGGATATGTGCCCACAATGCATGGGCCACCAGCTGCAGGACAGAACCCAATATGGTCTCCTCCTTACCTTAGCTCTGCCTCCTGGTCATGCAGAAGGTATAATATTCTTTAGGCATTATTTTTATGAACTCTGTCCTTTGGTGGGCTCCACATGGCTTCCCTGGGTGCCATGTGGCCCTGAATGCCACATGGACACTTGGAACTGGGGGCGGCTGGGGAAAGGGGACCTACATCCAATATCTCAAAGGCCTTAGTTAATACTGGCTGATAGTGTAGCTTGGTGTGAGTAAATTAGACAAATGTGAATCATCATAGTTTCAAAAATTCTTTTTAGTAATTTGAAATCTTAAAGTTGTATTATATTGATAAGTTAAAATGCTGACACACTAATTATTATACACAAGTCTAAGTTTCTATACTTTGATGTTTTGTTTTTACGTGATATTTAAAAAACTAAATATATTTGGATCTGTTAAAAAATTTTAAACATGTCTCAAGAAATTAGAAATGGTTCTTATCTACAAATATCAATATAAAACAGTTTTCAAAATTGCTTGCTTCCTAAGCTTTTCACTGGAAATTAGGGTTACTAAGAGTTAATTATAGTTAATATACATAATTCAAACTGCTAGGTATAAGAAGATTTCATATACAGAACGTGTAAGGAAAGTAGGATGCAAGGAAAGTAAAATATGTTTTTGGTAAAAGTTAGAAAAGGCATAAAGATGTAGTGTGGTTTTTGTTAAAAATTTTTTTTTGTCGGCCGAGCCCATGGCGCACTCGGGAGAGTGCAGCGCTGGGAGCGCAGCAGTGCTCCCGCCGCAGGTTCGGATCCTATATAGGGATGGCCATGCACTGTGCATTCACTGGCTGAGCGCGGTGCGGCCGGTCTCAAAAATGGACAAAAAAAAAAAAAATTTTTTTTTTGTCTAGTGTAAAGGTATTTCAAGTTAAAACATTTTTTTAAATTTGTAAGAGCTTATCAAAAGTTTATAGTAATCTCGTGTGGTCAAAACTGACTGAGATTGATTAGAATTATTTATAAGTTTTTGTTGAAATTAGCTGTAATATTAACAATACACTGATACAAAAGTAAAATTTGGTTTCCTTCTTTTAAGTAAAATTTTCATGTAATATTAATATCAGATAATAAAAGATTTCTGTTGATCTTTTAAGTAAACTGCAAAGTAAACAATATTTTCCATACAATTCGCAGAAACCGTGACCCATGGCCTTGGTGTTATCAGCACCACACTCTCCTGAGTGAGCCACGGGCCGGCCCAATTAAGGTTTTTTTTAAAAGATGACCAGTAAGGGGACCTTAACCGTTGGCTTGGTGTTGTCGCTCTCCCAAGTGAGCTAACTGGCCCAATCCCTACATAGGGATCCGAACCCGTGGCCTTGGTGTTATCAGCACCACACTCTCCTGAGTGAGCCATGGGCCGGCCTGAGGTTGCTACTTCATGACTTTAGCCTTTGCCAGAGACCTTTAAAACTACTTAGTACATCAAGGT
>NW_007728670.1:297848-299131 GCF_000696425.1 Galeopterus variegatus | reverse complement strand
TAATACATAAAACTTGGGGGACATAATTCAAGCTTCAGTGAGTTTTGGGGGGACATAATT
Source organism: Galeopterus variegatus (assembly GCF_000696425.1). Classification (NCBI taxonomy): domain Eukaryota; kingdom Metazoa; phylum Chordata; class Mammalia; order Dermoptera; family Cynocephalidae; genus Galeopterus; species Galeopterus variegatus. The sequence goes on along the minus strand of NW_007728670.1, from coordinate 299,071 downwards.
CGATCCACTACAGGTACCAACTTTACCTTGAGAGAAGGAAGTTTGCTAGAGGGTATCCCCCTACTGATACAGCAGGGACAAGAGGGCAAAGTTCAAGACTTCCCCAACTTGGAGACGTCCAAAGCCAAAAGGGGCTCGCCAGGAAGGGACGCCTTCTGGGAGCCCCCACTTGTAAATGGGAGGGGAGGCCCACCTACTTACCAGGGCAAAGAGTGCCCCTGGGGAGGATGCCTGCTCCCAGGTGAATAACTCTTCTCTTTCTTTTTCTCTCTCTTAACCACCCCCCAACAGGTAGGGGACAAAATGGGAAACACTCTCTCAATCCCCACGTGGTCATCTTTGAGAGGAGTATTAAAAACTGGAGCTACTTTAAACTAGATGGTCTGAAAAAGAAAAAGCTCATATTTTTCTGCAATGTGGCTTGGCCCCAATATAAGTTAGATGATGAAGAACAACAGCCCCAAAATGGCTCTCTAAATTACAACACCATCCTACAACTGGATCTCTCATGTCACAGGGCCCATAAAAGTAGACTGAAGTCCCATATGTCTAGGCCTTTATAGTCTTATATCAAGATCCAAAACAAAAAGCAAATTGTTAGACATGCTATATGGGAACCCAAGTAAAGCCTATCCCTTCCCCTGAAACTCATATCCTTGGTGACCNTTGCTACTTCATGACTTTAGCCTTTGCCAGAGACCTTTAAAACTACTTAGTACATCAAGGTTGTGGCTGGAAAATCATACATATATATGAGATGGGAATGTCTGGGGCTTGGGCTGGACCTTGTATGATTTCTTCTCAGGAATGGGCCTCCCTCTTGATTGATCCTGAGGTTCCTGGTTGCCACCTTATTTCAATATGACTGTACCACACCACCTTAGATGGTGTGAAATTTTATTCCCCCTCCCCATGTATTTAATTCCCTCTGGCACTGCCACATAGATAAATACTTCTATTGGCAGTCCCAGACCTAAAAACTCTACCATCCCAGGGCCCTCCCATCACTTGTGGTCCTTACTTTCAATGTTCTCCTGAAATCTTTGGTGAAAGGGCCAACTGGCAGTCAGCTCATTTTGTCTCCTATGCAGATGCCCGGTCAAGAGGCCTTCACCCTAGCTCCATGCCTAACCTTATTGCTGGGAACTGTATTTTCTGTATTAGTCCATTACTGTTGCTTATAGCAAAATACCTGGAACTTGGTAATTTATAAGAAAATGAAA
>NW_007728670.1:290387-295802 GCF_000696425.1 Galeopterus variegatus | reverse complement strand
CTCTGAAGGTGCTTCCTGGGTTAGCCCCATTGGAACTACTCAGAGAGGGTCTCTATACCACCCACCCCCCATTTGCCCTCTCCATGAGGTAGCACATGGCAAAGGCACATATCAGTTCATGTACCTTTTTCCATGTCTGACTTGGCCCAATACAAGTGAGACTTACAGAGATTCTCAGAGAATCCCAGGAAGTTTGTTGATAAATTCCAGGCACTAAATATGTCTTTTAAACTCTCATGGAAGAACATTCTGATTCTTCTATCTACTTGCTTCACTCCCAAGGAAAAGATACACATTTGGAGTTCAGCAAGGGCACATGCCAATCAGATGGCAATAGATGAACCCACACCCACCCAATGGGGGCCACTGCCCTCCCAGACCAGGATCCTAACTGGAATTCCAGTGGGGTAGTCAGGATGCACGGGCCAGGGACCATATGATTCATTGCCTCTTGGCAGGTATGAGAAAGTGCATAAAAAAGCCAGTTAGGGCCGGCCCGGTGGCGCACTGCTACAGTGTGCCGCTGGGGAAGCGCGGTGGCGCTCCCGCCGAGGGTTCAGATCCCACATACAGACCGGTTCCCNGACACTGAGGGTTGCGATCCGTGGCCGGTCACGAAAAAAGACAAAAAGGAAAAAAAAAAAAAAAGCCAGTTAACTATGAAAAGATCAAAGAGATAAATAACCAAAGGGAAGGATGAAAATCCAGTAATCTTTCAGGGAAAACTGATGGAGATGTGCAGAAAGTATACTATTCTAGGCCCACCTACCCCAGAGGGACACGTCCTCTTGGGACAACATTTAATAAGCCAGTCTGCCCCTGATATATGGAGGAAATTACAAAAATTACAACTAGGACTACAGACCCCCATGGCCCAATTATTAGACATAAAATATGGGTTGTTCAATAACTGAGACCAAAATGAGATAAAATTAGAGGACAAGTGGGCCGGGAGATAGGCCCAGCTCATTGCCCTAGCCATCAGCGGTGCTATACAGACTCAGGGACCACCACAGGAACAAAGAGGTAGATGGCCTGTGGAGGAAAGAGAAAAGCTGACCTGCCTCAACTGTGGTAAGCCAGGGCACTGGGCCAAAAGGGATCCAATAACTGAGGACCTCCAGGTCCCTGTCCCACTTGCTGGGACCCCACTTGCTGGTGATGGGAATGTCCCATGTCCAAGGCAAACAAAGGAGTCCCACGCCAGGTGGTGGCCCTGGAGGAAAAAACTGATGGGGCCCGAGGCCTTGGCTCTGACCACAAACATTCCCATAACAATGGAAGAGCCTTGGGTGGTCCTCAATGTGGCAGGTAAGCCAGTCTACCTTTTAATTGATAAACAGTTATTCTGGACCTCTTCCTAGTCTGGTCATGGGTATTGACAGAAGCCCCAAAAGCCAGTCTCCACCTAAGATGGGCCAGAACAGGTTCTTTCATAACATTTACCACCATTGTTGCTGGCATGATTAGTCATCAGCCCCAGGTTCTTTAGGATCACACTAAAAACACCTGATTTTATGAAAATGGAAATCAAACAATTGACCATCCCTTGTTGTCCCCGCTCCCAACTATGATGCTTGCAGCCACCTTATATACAGGGAGGCAGGCAGAGGGGAAACACCTCCCGAAGAAATTCCCCTTTTTAACATAATCATGGAGTCTACTTTGCTGCCCTTGAATGGGGAATGGGATACACTTCCTTTGTGGTCACCACATCTATGGCATTTTACCAAATGATTGGAGAGGGATCTGCTCCCTGACCTATCTGCTTCTTGATGTTTCTCTCCTAGACAAAAACCAACCAATCCACCCAACTAAGTAAAAGAGGTATAGTTTTCCTTCCCTTACTGGCTGCCTTTGAAATAACCCTTGATGTAGGTATCTGGGTGGGTATAGGGGTAGCAGGAATCATCTCATCAGAACGAGTCTTTACTAATTTATCCCTAGAACTAAGCAGAGCCATGGAGGAAACGGCCCAGGCCCTCGATATCTTAAACTCTCAACTCAATCCTCTGGCTGCAGAAGTGCTCCAGAACCGGCAGGCCTTAGACATACTAACCTCAGCCCCAGGAGGAACCTGTGCCCTGGTACAAGAAGGGTGTTGCTTCTATATAAATCAATTGGGAGTCATAGAAGAGAACATTAAAAATTATAGGATAGGACAACCCGGTTTAGGGAATTAGCTTTGGCTAAGTCCCTTTGGGATGACATGGAAATCATTTTCTTGGCTAATCCCCTTTTGGGGACCTTTAACCACCATCTTTGTTCTCCTACTTATTACCCCTTTTGTGATTAAACTCCTGTCATTTGTTTCCTCTACAATGACGGCCATCCAAAACACCATCATGGTGCTTCAAGGATATGAACCCCTGCACCTGTCCATAACTGAGCCTTCTCTGGGGCCACTTGACAGTCTAGGTAGAGTTTCACTCCCAGGGATAGGTAGGGACAACTGCCCCAACCTAGCAGGAAGCAGATAGAGGATTGGGATCTATGCCCCTCTGCACCCCAAAAAGATTTATGGGAGCAAACTCTCTTAGGGGTGAATTGAGGCAGGAAAGAATAGGGACACACCCCCAGGAGGCTGCTCATGGATATTCAGACTGAATCAGCATTAGCCACCTCCTTTTTTTGCAGTTAATGAACTTCTAATGAGCTGAGGACAGCTTAACCACCCTACCAATCAGCTACACCTGGAACTTTGTGGGGTTTGATCAGAAACTTAAAACCACGAAAATATGCAGCACCTGTGCACTAGGAGGGTCTCCCCACTGCGCATGTCCAAAAAACTTCAGAGACTCAGGGACACATGAACAGGAAGCTGACGCGAACTAGTGGCAAATTTGCATCAGCCTGTTAGGCCTTAATTACCCTATATCCTCCCCCATGGCTGAATATTCCTCCCCTTAGTTGGGATACAGGAACGCCTCCACCCCAGAACAATATATAAACCTTCCCTTTGAGAATCCATGGTGCATTCCTCCCTCACAACGATGCCTGCCTTGTACTTTCTCCTCCTTGTACTTTCACTTTATAATAAAGCCCTCTTGTTTGAATGTTTCAATTGTCTGTCCCTCTTCCTTTCCCTTTATTGTACGGGTGCTTGCTGCAATTTGGATCCCTCTCAGTCCTGTTAAGATTCTTCAGTTTGACCAAAAACCTAAAAACTGCTGTCCGGTAACACAAGAGGTGGCTCTGTGCCTGACCCTTGGGGGGCACTCTGTTTATTGAGTGAGACAATAACTGGGGAGCAAGGGAAGGGCATGGGCAGAGGGTGGATCAGAAAAGACTCACTAGAGGTTACTGCCATTTTAGCCCAGGTTGTGAGCCCCCAAAAGGAAGCCCACCGCCACATGTTACTAGGTGCCACAGAGGAACTTGCAAGTGGAGAACAGTGAGGTCAGCTGGGAGGACGGCATCATGGATTTGGAATAAAGAAGTAAAATACAAATCAATAAATCAGAGCAGAGATATGCAGAGCCACTTTAAAGATCAATAACGAAGGGCCCCTGGATATACAAAACACGAATCTCACCTAATTAATACAAGTGTGTTAACATAACTGAGTACAGAATGAGGGCTGGCATGGGGTACGGAGTTATCAATTAAGAAGCTCTGGTTAGGAAAGAGAGAACTGAGGGGCCTTTGTCAGCTGAGTCCCTGGGTAGAGTGTGCCCAGATTAGAGATGAAGATGTCAGACCTTCCTGGGAAGTCTCCGATGGGAACTAAATCCCAGAGGTGGGGGTAGGGCCCACCTGGGAAAAGGACTGCAGAGGGATCAGCAAAGTAGTGTGGAGATGCGGCTCAAATCGCACAGAGTGATTCAGTCCGATGAAGGAGGTGGTGGCGTTTGCATTTAAAAAGGAAAAAGGAAAAGAAAGACAAATTTGAAAAGGTCTCAGTGCTTTGAGGGAAGAATTAAGGATCGCTAGCTGATGCTTCTTGTCCACAAAGAATGAGAAAAGCATCACTTGCTTGACAGACTGATCAGTCTTTGGGGTTTTATGAACCTGAGGGGTGATTGTAATCCTTTTGTCTGTTCATTCATTCATTCAACCACTTTTGAGCCAGACACTGTGCTAAATCCTGGGGATACAAAAATAAAAGTTAACAACCAGTCTAAGAACCTAACATCCTAGATTCATGTAATCTATAATCCAGTTTGAACCAGTGTCCTCTGGCATCCCCCAGTGGTGGTGTTGGGGCAGGGGTGCGGGGGGCTGGGGGGCTGGTTAGGAGGGGGAACTATAACACCAGAACAGCAAGACTAATCAAGCAGAGCACAAGGCCTGTGAGAGCGGCAAAATGCCAATCCACTGGGGGAATCTGGAACCAAAGCATCACAACCTCTTGCTGGGAATGTCGACTGAGACCCATTAGAGCAGAAATACAGCCTCAATTAGGCTAAAGACACTGGCACTAATAATCACTTAGCTGAAATTAGCACTGAGCTAAACAAGGGAAGATGTTAGTTAAACAGACCTTTTGAGGATGCCCGCAGAGTCACTGGAATGGGTTGTTGACATTCTCCATCAACAGTGGACGTTTTGCTAGGTGGCTGAGGCAACACAGATTTATATTTTGCTTCTCCTGACTCCCCAGAGGCATGCTTACCTGAAACAGGAAGATTAAAGTGAGCCTGGGCCACACTTCCTAGTTTAAAAAACAAACAACATTCTCTGGGTTTTAGCATTTTGTACTCTCTCTGTAGTCTGTAAATACTTTGCATATTATGGATAAGAAGATATTCAGTGTTTACTTTGGATGTAAAGGGAGTATATCCTTGAAAAGGAGAATAGAAAGTCTGTGCAATCTGTCCAGGTCATCACCTGTTTCCCACTCATTAGAAATTCGTTTGAGGTCTACTCTCCTCAGCCCCATGCTGGGTACCAGAGTGATAAGCAGGGTGAAAGGAGAAGGTACATAACGAAGGATATGACGTGACAGGTGGTCCTTTATGATCTTCCACCCTAATGGGGGTGTCGTAGGTTGGGTTCCCTGGGTCTGGGATAGAGAATTGAGAGCAAGAGGTTTATTAAGGAATGTTCTCAAGAACAACACTTGTGTGGGAATGAGGGGAACAGGACTGGGCAGAGGGGGAAATTGAATTGTAACGTAACAAAAGCTTCAGCCCACAGGCAATCTGAGGCTGAGATCGCTCTTTAAAATTTGTGTTCCTTATGGAATATCACCGGGTGTGGGCTTGTTCCTGGTTGCAAGAGCAGCCTTAGGCAAGACAGCTCCCTTCTGTGGAGGGAAATTCCTGGGAAAAGACTCAGCCTTGAGCTTTCAGCAAGCAACACCCCTAGAAGTTGGGGGACTGAGTGCCTTGGGCCTGGGTGGGGATATGGGCGGTGCACCACAGTATCCACTACAAGGGAGTAAAGCATGATAATACAAAGTGTGATGTGACA
>NW_007728670.1:287417-289148 GCF_000696425.1 Galeopterus variegatus | reverse complement strand
GTTCACTGACCGCCCGGCTGACTGGCTTATCTAATTCAGCAATCCCTGTTTGGTCCAGGGACAAACTTACCCATGGTCACCCCAGAATCTAGAGTCCAGATGGCACTTCGCTAAGGCAGTGCCTCCTACTTTCAAAATTATTTGTTCCTATCAAGCCAGGTTGTTCACCATTTTTCAAGAGTGGATGTCAAGACTAGTGAAGCCAGAGCCACCTTTCTGGGATCAGATGGATAGAAGCTGAAGATCCAAGAAAGCAGGTGATGACTCCACTCCCTGGCAAAGCCACGGGTATTTCTGTCAATTTTGAGAACTATCCTTCTGTCTGAGATGCCTCCAGGCTAAAAGAAATAGATATGCCATGGATTTACCGCCCAGAGAGCAATATGTCTCTTTTCCCATTTTACATTTTTGCTCAGTTATACCTCTTGAAATTCTCCATTGTAGGCAAGGCAAAAACTGCTGTTTAAAACCTGAATAATGTTTTCCCTTTCCAGTGCTTTACAGAAATTTTCATACTCCAATATGCAACCTTCTATGCCAAAGTTCAAAAGCATTGCTTCAAGCAGACAAAATTAAACAAAGCAAAGCACTCTAGCCCAATTCAGAGAAGGCCTCCTTGTCCTACATGTAAAATCAAAGATTGGTCTTGGGCTGGCCCGTGGCTCGCTCGGGAGAGTGCGGTGCTGACAACACCAAGGCCCCAGGTTCAGATCCCATATAGGGATGGCCGGTTTGCTCACTGGGAGAGCGTGGTGCTGACAACACCAAGCNTGTAACCTAAGAATCAATAAATGAGACTTGATCAGAATACTGTCTTGTCTCCCATCTCTCATGTCTCTTGTTCCATACCATTCCCACTCCCCGCTCCAGGGTCTGCATTGAATATCCTGCGGGTCGGGACACTGCTCAAGGTCTCTTGTGAAGGTGCAGACAGGACGTTGTCAGAGGTTGCAGTCATTTAAGAGCTTGGCTGGGGCTTAGGATCCACTTCCATGATTGCTCAACTCACACAGCTGTTGGCAGGACACCTCATTTCCATGCCACATGTACCTTTCCTCATGACAGGGCAGCTGGCTTCCCCCAGAGCAAGCAATCTACGAATGACTGACCAAGATGGAAGCCATAATGTCTCTCATGGCTTAGTCTCAGAAGTGACACACTCTTACTTCTGTCATATCCTGTCCATAGGAGAGAGTCACTCAGTCCAGCCCATAATCAAGNCCAAGCCAAGGGTTAAGATCCCCTTACCGGTCATCTTTTAAAAAAAAAAAAAAAAAAAAGATTGGTCTTAATAATCTTTAATTGCTGGGCCCTTCCATGCTGAGTCACTGAATTATATTGACCTGAAAGAGCTGAACTGAGACCCACTGGAAGGTATAATAGTCATCTATTGCTGCATAGCAGATTACTCCAAAACTTAGAGATTTAAAACAATAAAAGTGTATTATGCCGCTTGGGAGCTCGGCGGCGCTCCTGCCGAGGGTTCGGATCCCACAAACAGACCGGCCGCTCACTGGCTGAGCGAGGTGCGGGCGCAACACCGAGGGTTGCGATTCCGTTGCTGGTCACGAAAAAAGACAAAAAGGAAAAAAAAAAGTGTATTATCTCATAGTTTTTTTTAGGTCAAGAATAAGAGCAGCTTAACTGTGTGGCTCTGCTCTGTTGGGGATCTGAAGCCCCACACCCCTTCTTGTGAGACTGCTCCTCCTTGACAATCTGCTCAGATGGCCG
>NW_007728670.1:283292-286021 GCF_000696425.1 Galeopterus variegatus | reverse complement strand
CACGCTCAGCCAGTGAGCCAACCGGCCATCCCTATGTGGGATCCGAACCCTTGGCCTTGGTGTTATCAGCACCGCACTCTCCCGAGTGAGCCACAGGGCCGGCCCGATCCCCACTTCTTTGGGTCAGCTTCTCGGATGTGTTCTCACCTATCCTCATCAGTCCATCCTGGCCCTTTATTTCACCCCTACCTAGGCTCTCTGTGCCCCCAAGGAGTAGCCACATACTTGCCTCTGCTGGTGAAATGAAAGTTATCCTCTTGCAGAGATAATACATTTAGAAGGCAGCTCCCTGGAGGACCTCGTGGGGTGGCCACCCAGTGTGCTCACAATATAGCTCCTCTCCTTTGCCTGCAGCAAAGAGTCAAGAATTAGTGTCCAACCTGGTGCATTTCTCCAGGATTGCTCTGCTCTTCTGACCTCTGTGATGGGATAAGCACCAGCCTGGTGATGGCTCCTTCCTGGGAATTCCTTTGATCAGCCTCTGCTCTGATCCTGCCCTGGGACCACAAACCCAGGAGAGATGCCTCAAGCCCCTACTGAGTGAGCACAGTTCTGCTCCCCCAGGCCCCCGGCCCCTCTCCCATGTTTCATCTATTGAGCCGAGCCTCCTCCCTTTCCAGATCAGACAGCAGACAAACTAGTTTCTTGGAGTCCTGGGTTGGGTTTCGGAGGCTGCTGCTCTGGACCACCATTAGTAACTGCATACTCTCTGGGGCCTACTCAGCCAGGCCTGGATCCAGCAGGAACACAGAGAGCTGAACCGGTGGCGGATCAGTCGTTTTCAGATTTAACTTCAGTAGTTGTTTCCAAACTCAGATGATGAGGAAAGCCCTGCTGATGTTTTTCAGGTGCCCAGAGAGTGCTCCTCTCCCCAGCTCTGCCCTTCCAATCAACCTTCTTATTTGTGTTAAGGCCCCTGCTGTTTTCCAGCTACCCAGCCTCTATCAGGTGGCTCCCTCTCCCTCAGGGTTAATCTAACATCTAAGCTGAGCAACACGAGGGCTAAGGGCTAGACCTCACCTCACCCTCACCATGCCAAGGTTCAGGCTCTAGTGACCTCTAAGCAGACACCTGGAAAGCCTCCCCACCACCTTCCAGGTTCTGCTCGGCGCACTTTAAACCACACACTGCTGTAGGCTTGCTCATATGGTTATGCCTTTCAGCAACGCTCAGTGGCTCTTTAATTTGTCTCGCAAATTAAGGATGCATTGTACTCTCTAGTTTTCCAGCCTCATTCCTACCACTGGACTTGCTATATCTGGTTATTCTGCAAAATTAAACTGTAGGTGGGTTTCCAACATAGTCTGACATTTTCCCACCTCTGCGTAGTTGTTCTCTCACCTGTGATGACTTCCTTCCTTATCACGCTTTCATTTCTTTCTCCTTCAAATTTCCTCTCACTTTCACTTTAGGCCATGTCCCTCATGAACATATACAAACAATTCTGACCAAAATTTTAGCAAATCAAATCCAACAACATAATGGTGGCTTTCAGTTAAAATTTATTCCCTTTTTAAAATTGCTCGTTCTTTCAGTAAAATTTCATAACTAACGTCTCATTCTGTTTCTTCCTATCTGCCTTTTAAGACAAGGCCTCTGGTGCAGATGTCACGAGTTGTGTGCCTAAAGGAGTTTTTCAGGATCTTGGAGTCAGCTTGGCTAGGCTGGTTGAGCTGGCTGACCTCTCTGAGCCTGTGCAAATGTCCAAAATCTCTGTCTCCAGATGCTGCCATTTTCTGAACCTGTGGAGGCAAGCACATGGCTTACACCTGCGCAGATCCTCACCCCACCCCTGACCAATTCCTCATAAACATACCATCCTTCCCACTATGGGCAAGATGGATCTGGGATACAAAATGTCCTATCTTCTCACATGGCTGCCTTGTGAAAAGCCCTTTTTTTTTCTCTACTGTAAAGACTGGGGCTTCAGCAAGGGGCTTCCATTGAGTGCAGGCAAATGATCTCCATTTGGTTCAGTGACAACTGTATAAATGAATAACACGTCATGACCAATAAAGTTTATCCCAGGAATGTGAGGTTGGTTTAGCATTTGAAAATTAATCAATGTAATTCACTATATTAGTTTTCTGTTGCTGCATAAAAAATTACTACAAACTTACAGTTTAAAAAAAATTTTTTTTGGCAGCTGGCCAGTGCAGGGATGGAATTCTGGATCTTGATATTATCAGAACCACGCTCTAACCAGCTGAGCCAACCAGCCTTACCCATTCAAAATGACACAAATTCTTCATCCCACTTTCTGTAGATCAGAAGCCCAAGATGGCACAACTAGATTTTCTGCTCAGGGTCTCACCAGGCTGAAGTCAAAGAGTTGGCCATAGCTGTGGTTCCCACGTGGGGCCCGAGGTTTTCTTCTAAGCTTGGGATTTCCACAGCTCTTTATTGTACCACTTTCCATAGTTTGTTTTGTTTTAGAAATACTTGTGTCTTCTACCACATCCCCTGCCCTGAAGGCAGAGACTGTCCTGTTCATTCTTGGTTTTGTGGAATTGAACCAAGAAGTCCAAGTGTACTGGTACGCCCCTCCCCTGCCTGAGCATTTTATACAGCAAATGGAGAGAGAGTCATCTTAGGTTACATAATTCTACCATCTCACCACAGCACTTGTCCGCATTCCTCCCATTTGGAAGTACTTTCCCCAGTCTGGTAGTCAGCATTCCTGACAGCTGCTTGGCATGGCTTTTTTTTTTTTTTTTTTTTTTTTTTTT
>NW_007728670.1:273085-282292 GCF_000696425.1 Galeopterus variegatus | reverse complement strand
GCCATCCCTATATGGGATCCGAACCTGTGGCCTTGGTGTTATCAGAACCACACTCTCCCGAGTGAGCCACGGGCTGGCCCCTTGGCATGGCTTTTATTTATTTATTTTTTATTTATTTTTTTTAAAAGATGACCGGTAAGGGGATCTTAACCCTTGACTTGGTGTTGTCAGCACCACACTCAGTCAGTGAGCCAACCGGCCATCCCTATATGGGATCCGAACCTGTGGCCTTGGTGTTAACAGCACCACACTCTCCCGAGTGAGCCATGGGCCGGCCCCTTGGCATGGCTTTTAATTAAAGACCACTGCATGTAAAAGATACACTGCCCTATAGCTCCTTACTGCTCTGGAGCTGGGGATAGTAGCAATAATTGCTATTATTTATTTACAGTCCAATGGGTCAAAGCACTTTTTTTTTTCCTTTTTGTCTTTTTTTACTGACCGGAAATGGGATCGCAACCCTCAGTGTCGCACCCGTACTGGGGACCGGCAACGGGATCACAACCCTCGGTGTTGCGCCTGCACCACGCTCAGCCAGTGAGCGGGAACCGGTCTCCACATGGGATCTGAACCCTTGGCGGGAGCGCCGCAGCACTCCCAAGCGGCGCACTCTCCAGTGCGCCACCAGGCCGGCCCCCAAAGCACTTTTTTAAAAGAACTCTTACCTGTACATAGATCTACCATTTCTGGATAAAACTTTTATTTTAAAAAAATTGCATCCAGCAAATTGAACTAGACAAAGACATATCTGGGAAACTGGAACAAACACGCACACCCCCAACTAGGCGACTATCCTTTGGCACAAAGTTCAAAGTGGTTCTGTATGTCTCCCCTCATCTAAGCTGTACCTACTTTCAGACCTTTTCTCCTTTTCATTCCCAAGTAATGGGTGCAGGCGGAGGATTGCACTATGGGAGCAGCGAGGGATTCTCCCATAGAGATTTCTAGCTTGATAAAGCAATCTGGTCAAGGAGGTTCAGGTACATAATACTGGTCAACAACCCAGGTTTTGGAGCCCAACTGTCCAGGTTTGAATCCCTGGGATTGAATCCCAGGACGTATTTCTTAATATTTTTGTATCCCAGTTTACTCATCTGTAAAAGGGAAACAATAATAATACTTATCTCATAAGTTTATTCCAAAGACTACATGAATTAGTTCACTTAAAATAGTGATTAGCTCATGATAAGTGGTAGTAAAGGTTAGCTATTGTTATTATCTGTAGAACTGTTATTCTCAACCTGGTCTGTATATTAAAATTAGTTGGAAAGATTTTGAAAAATGATGCTCAGAGACCCATGCTAGATCAGGGTTTCTCAGCTGTGGCACTATTGGCATCTTGAGCCAGAGAATTCTTTGTTGTGGGAGGCTCTCCTGTGCATGGTAAGATATTTAGCAAAATTTCTAGCCTTTACCCATTAGATGCCAGTTGCAACCTGTTCCCCCGCCAACTCCCACCTCAAGTTGTGACAACCAAAAATGTTTCCAGACATTGCTAAATATCTATCTCCTTCAGAGAAAAATTGATGCCAGCTGAAATTCACTGCTCCATTCAATTAAATCATAGTCTCTGGAGAGGGGGGTTTGGGTGTGGGCCTTCCTCAGAGCAATCCAGGTTTTATGGGTCTTGAAGCTTACAAAGGGGTCCTTCTTAAGAAAAAGAATACAAGTTACAAATACAAGTTTAGGTATGGAAGTAAGTATTCATTTAGAATGAGTGAAGAAATTATAACAAAAATACTAAAACCTTGAAGATGCATATTCTTTTCTTTTGAGATCACTATAGGCAATTTACCAGCAGAAATTCTTGATCACAACCTGGCTTTCTCTCCCCACCTACAACACTCTACAAGTCTCAGCAGTGACAGAGGCCTGTGTGAGTGAGGGCCTCTGAAGCCTAAGTGTCCTGAGCAAGCTTCCTGGTGAATCTCCCTCTGGGTCTTCCCCTGCCATAGTGCACTAGCTCCAGATGGAGGCCTGGCCTGACCCAGCAGGCACAAGGCCCATGAGGCCCAGCTACCTTAATCACAATTTCCAAAACCTTGCACCAGGAGGTAGGTTGGAGGCAGGCAGGGAGCACAGCAAGAGGGAATCAAGATTGCAGCCAAAACCCGAAGTCTGGAGAACGCTGATCCTGGCCTAGAAATAAGCAGGTCCAGCAAGTATGCTGAGCTTCGGTTTTTTGCCTCAGCACTGAAATCCTGGGCATGATAACTGGTCGGAATTTAGGACTTAGGCGTGGTCAGGGCAGTGAAGAGAGGTGTGCCTCACAGGTCAAAACAGTTACCCTCCATGCATTCCCCAGAAGTACTGAGTCCCAGGTGGACCCAGAAACCAAAGAAACCAGGCAATGAATGGGCAGGCCACAAAAGCATCCAGAAGCCATAACTAGGGAGCCGGACCCCAGGTTTTAGAGAGTAGACCGACTTCTCAGCTCCATGAGATGAGGTTGTGGGGAGAGACTAAGCCTGTAAAACACTGAACTTTCTGCCTTGGTCAGGATGGGCTCAAGAACTTGGTGTAAGGAGGAGCGGCTAGGACTGGGTATAGTCAGCAGGGAACCCAGCTGGGAGCTGCAGAGGAAGAAAGAATGAGGCTGGGGCCGACCCAGCGTAGTGGCCACTAAATGAGGCTCTCTTGACCCTGCAGATGGAGCATGAAGCTAGGAAGACCCTGCAAGTGCTTCATAACATCAGCAGTGGTGGCCCATGGAAGCATCATGAAACCTGCTAAGATAAAGGCTTGAAATTAGGAGTTTTCTAGACTCATGAAATCAACAGTTGAGTCCTGCAATCACCTCCCCACATTCAGGTAGGCCAGATACTCATTTTATCATAACTGGAGATGAGGACCACCTGACTGTGAACTTTGATTCTCAAAGATTAGGCGGGTACACCAAGGAACCCGTAGGCTTTTCCCACTGATTGTCATCTTTAGCACACTTGATAGAGAGTGTCCATATTATCAACATTATTACTGTTATTGTTTCAGTAACCAAGATTTCTGACAAGTATTATGCCTTCATTCTAAAAAGAGCAGACTCCTTTTCATTCAGAATTCCCCTGGTGTAGAGTTTTGGGTGAGGTTTTTGGGGAGATTGATTGTAACATGTGTGATGGAATCAGGCACAAAGCAGAGAGGGAGTTTCCAGCCTACTTCCCTGGATACTGTACTCATCACATCCTACCTGTGTTCCAGCTGTCCTTGAGTATAGCTGCATGTGCTGTAATCTTTACATTACAAACCACAGGGAAGGGGCAAAGTGCAAACTAAGAGGGTGTGTGTCCCTAATACCCTAGTCAAATAAGTCATGCCAGTGAGCCCATGGAATCCCCATCCTGCCTGGCTCCAAATGTTCATCTCATGATGGGTGTTTGAATCACTCAGCTAACCTAGGAACCTAATTTCAACTAGTGATTTCATCTTCTTCACCATTCTTTCATTAAACATTTTATCAAAATTTCTATCTGGACCTGCTTCTATCTTCTTCCTTTCCTTGCCTACCCACTGGTAATCCTGCAAATGGATAACAGAATGTTCCAAAGAAGGCAAAGTTAAGAGGAGAAGCCACAAGTTAGGGTAATTTTCAAACTAGAACATCAAACCATTAAGCAATGAGGACAAGTTGCATAACATTAGAAGTATGTCTCTCTTTCTCTCTCTCTCTCTCTCTTTTCCCAAAATAATCAGTCTTCTCTGTTGTAGTCCATAATTCTAGGAACTCATGTTTCCCATAGAAAGTTGCTGTCTTGGGCCGGCCCAGTGGCGCACTGCTACAGTGCGCCGTTTGGGAGCTTGGGAGCGTGGCAGCACTCCTGCCGAGGGTTCGGATCCCACATACAGACCGGTTCCCGCTCACTGGCTGAGCAAGGTGCGGGTGCAACATGGAGGGTTGCGATCCCGTTGCCGGTCCCGGTCCGGTACAGGCGCGACACTGAGGGTTGCGATCCGTTGCCGGTCACGAAAAAAGACAAAAAGGAAAAAAAAAGAAAAAAAGAAAGTTGCTGTCTTATTCTTCTGGGTTTTCAGTTTGTAATTTGCGAAGAACAATGTTCCAACCTTTCTTTGAATTATGTTAATTCGCTTACACTACCTCTCTCTATGCTTTTTCTTTTAACCTCTCCTATACATTTTAGAGGCTTGAGGTTTCATCCCACTTTCTCACAAACAAGCTGCTATATCCATAGCACACAAAAGAAAGGTTACAAAGGAGGCAGAGAATTGGTTGTGTCCCCCATAAGAAGATTTCTTTAGTTGCTATTTTCCCGACTGTGCTGGAATCTGATCCAAAGTTTGTCAGAGCCAGGCCTGTCTGGCTTCCACATCCAAACCCTATCCGTTCTCTCCCACTGCCTGTTCTCACAGGAAGAGGAGCAGCAGAGATGCTAACATGGTTTGCTTTTGAGGGAACTCGGTATCAGCTTTCCGTACTTTTGAATATAACTCTCCATCTAGATATTAATAATTAATAAAGTAATATCCTATAACTCTGTAATAGCTACCTCACGGAGTTGCAGTGAGGAATAAAGATAATGTATATAAAGTGCCTGACACAACAGTGACATTAATTAAATAGTAATTATTATTGATATTGTGAATTCGCTCCAACTCTGGAGTCGCACAGATCTGAATTTGAGTCCTAGCCCTGGTTGTGTGATATTGAGCAGGTTATTTAAAGTCACAAAGCCTCAGTTTCCTCATCTATAAATGGTATGAAATAGCTCCTACTTCGTAGTATTGTTGTGAAGACTAACTGTGATAATACTATGAGAAGGCCTGTAGCATCATGCCCGTCAGGTGGTAAATGACAAACACACGTTGGTTATTATGTTAATGTCACTATGAGGCCCTTATCATTCTGTTTTCACTTGGCTTGTCCGTGATGTCCTCACACATACTATTTCCTTGTTGATGTCTCCACACACCTTTTTTTTCCTTTTGAAACAGTTATGTGTATTAGTCCGTTTCTGTTGCTTATAACAAAATACTTGGAACTGGGTAATTTATAAAGAAAATGAAATTTATTGCTGACAGTTTCTGAGGCTGGGAAGTCCAAAGTCCATCCAGTGATGGTCACAGCTACCCAGGGTCTCACATTGCAAGATGGTGGAAGGAGAGGGAGAGAGGGGCGAGAAGGGAGAGGATAATAGGATTTCCCACCTTCTTAACAGTCACAGTGGGGGCTAAGTTTCTAATACATGAGACTTGGGGGACACAATTCAAGCTTCACAATTCAAGTTTCAGTGAGTTTTGGGGGGACATAATTCAATCCACTATACTATGCTTTTGAAATTCTACTTGGAAGAATTCCATTGGATTCTTTTCTTCTGATCCTCATTAGTCAATTTTGATTACTTTTCATTTTCTGTAAATTCTCTACGTCCTCTCTCTTTGCTGTTATTATTTTAATTTAGGACACTCAATGCACAGCCCATTATTCAGACCTGGAACATTCTGTGACTTAGAAATTCTTTGTTCAATAACAATCATGCCTTTAATTATAACCAGGATACTCAATTCATGTCTGTAGTTGTCTTCTCCAACCTTCCACTTGCCTGCCCCAAGCCCTTCATTACCATGAGTGAGAATCCACTATTATTTTCCCATTACTTAGCAGTACCTTTTCCTAGATAAGTAGATGGACGCCTATCACCCGTGGCTCTCCTCCTACTTTGTCTCTATTTGTTGTTGTGTAAGAGTCCTTAAAGTCTGTTTTCTTTCTGCTTGTTCTCTTCTTTGCAGTTTCCTCTTCTTTTAATTTAGTGAGATTTAAGAAAAGCGATTTAAATGTTTGTGTCATTTATTAAACTCCAGCTTCCAAAATAAAGAATATGCTGGGTGACTTGGCTAGCAGAAAGATTTATGTAGACAATATTATATATAATGATTATGTTCTTATAAGCTATAAATTGTTTTTGTAAATAAACATTTACTTTAAATTTTCTACTGGAGTTGACTATTTCTCACAGTAAATCCCTTAGTAAGCAGATACTTACCCACCAGTTTATGTTTGTACATAAAACTATGAGAGTGTTGATACTGTGTCAGAATCATAATTCATTTGGGATTCTGTATCCAGGAAGGATTTACAAAGATCATAGCTATCAGACCCATTTAAAAGATGAAAGAGACCCAACAACTTCTAGCTTTTTTGGTCCCTTGATCATAATTTAAAAGAATAATAATACATGAAAAATATATAAACTTCTGGGTAACCCGATGAATTAAACACATTTGTTTGTCTCTGTTCTCTTTCAAAATCTCACTAAAATGTGTGTGTCTGTGTGCATGTGTGTGTGTGAAAGAGAGAGAGAGACTGAGAAACAGATACAGAGACAGAGAGAGAGAGCAAAAAAGGATACAAATCTGCAAGGGAAAAGAGAATAGGTGAAGAGACCACAGCAAATGAGAGATGTCAACATTTTGGAAGATGGAAAGTAGATAGGAAATGATAACTGACTTAGTAGAGAGTAGAAACCAGAAATGCTAGAGTCTTCTGGGAGGTGACAAGAAGCAGCAAGCCAGTACCCATGCAGAAACCTAGAATGAAATTAGAGGTAGCTGATTGGGGTGGAATTGAAAACCAAAAGATCAAAAGAAAGCTTGTATAAAGAAGAGTTAGATCCCCCTGAGATTGCCCACTATCCCGACCCAGGCACAAGTGTACCCTTCTCCCATCCCAGTGGAAGACTAGATGGAGGTTTATTCTCTGGAGAGGCTGAACCAGAGAGGTTTTGAACTTGGGATCCTTGATATGGCTCAGGTCAGGGACTGAAGAACCTTACTACAAGCAGAGGAATTAAGTGGAAGTCTACATACGGAAGAATGGGACTGCAATCACTCTTTCATGCTCAGTTTCCTGTATGCCAGCAGCCATTCCCACTAGGCAGGAGATTAGAGGATTCTTCCCCTGGGAGACTGACTGTACTCCCCGAAAGTCTACAAATTTTAATATTTGCAGGTTTCACCTCAAATCAGCTAAATCTTTGCCCAACAATCCTACGGACAAATCAGTCATCAATTACTTTTCTCTGCATACACACGTAGACACCTAGAGCTTCAATTAGCTGTATAGTGCCTCACTCTTACATACATATGCATGGATGGCCAATGGTCACAAAAAAAATTGGGGGAAAGCTTTCAAAATGAAAGTAACAGAAAAGAGGAACTTGGGGGAAAGGGAAGCACAAGGAAAGAAAAAAAATATGTATACATAGTTTGTTTATTTTGTTTTTCCTCAGAAAGATAAAAAGACACCCATGAAATAAGAAGAGGGTACTTAATATAAAAGACCATTAAAAGAACAAATATTCTAGGGCCGGCCCATGGCTCACTTGGGAGAGTGTGGTGCTGATAACACCAAGGCCACAGGTTCGGATCCCTCTACAGGGATGGCCAATTGGGAGAGTGTCCCCTTACCGGTCATCTTTAAAAAAAAAAAAGTCAATGTTATAAAAAGCAAAGATAGGCTGAGGCACTGTTCCAGACTGAAAGAGACGAAAGGGATGTCACTTTAATATACTACACGATCCTGGATTGGATCCTGTATGGGACAAAAGTTGCTATAAAAGTCATTATTGAGACAATTGATAAGATTGGAACATTTATCGTACATTAGATAAAAGTATTTTATCAATGTTAAATTTCCTCAATTTAATAACTGAACAGTGGTATGTAGACGGAATATCCTTATTCTTAGGGAGTACACACTGAAGTTTTGTTTTTTTTTTCATTTTGTTTTGTTTTTGATGGCTGGCTAGAACCAAACCATTGACCTTGGTGTTACAAGGCACACACTGAAGTTTTAATGGGTATGGAGACATGATATGCAACCTTCTTTCAAATGATTTTTTTAAAATTTATATAAAGAGATAGAGAAAGAGATTGATTAAGCAAATGCACCAAAATATTAAAAACTGATGAATCTTGGTAAAGCATATATGAAAGTTCTTAGTGCTATTTTTGCAACTTTTCTGTAAATTTGAAATTATATCAAAATTAAAAGTTAATTTAAAAGAGTGGCCACGGATTGCCTGAATAAGAATACTGGAGTACAGTATTTCCTAAAGACGCAGATTCATGGGACCTGCTACTAACTACTGAATCAGAAATTGTGAGGGTAGAGCCTGGGAATTTTCACTTAAAAAAAAAATCATTCTTGGTGATTTTTATGCATACTAAAGTTTGAAAACCACTGGTGTGGACTTCAAAGAAAAATAAGTTACATTATTTTCATTGGCTAATGCATTTTCATAGCTTAATTAACTAAATGCCTTAAAGAATACTACTACTAGTAGTTAAAATGTATTACGTACTTATCATGTGGGAGGCACATTGTATATATTTTATTCAGTTCTCTCTTTATTCAATAATTTATATTAATTACTATACTTATACTCCTACAGATTAAGAAATGGGGGTAGAGAGAGGTTACAGAAATTGCCAAGGCCACATAGCTATTAAGGGATGGAGCCAGGATTTGAAATCAAGGACAATTTGACTCCAGGGCCACACTCTGGCCACTATGCTAGCGAGCCTACCTAGGAAACCACATATTACGATTACTGGCTTTGGCTATCATAAACCTGACCTGTTGTTTATTTCTTATAAAATCAGCCTTTAATTGTACATTAAGGAAAGAAGCAGTGGTGTAGCTAATGTAGTTTTATGATAAGGCATGGAATTGCCATTTCTAATCTTCCTTCCTGGTGACAAAGCCTTTGCTCCGTGACTAAGATATGGCTACAACATGTTCTTTCCTCCTGAGCACTACTATGATTTTGCTATCACAGATCCTTAGGTCCTCTTCAGCCTACAGGTACCATGCTGGGCAAAGTCTGGGTATACCTTAACCGAACAAAGATCCACCCCTAGCACGGGAGGGTTTCCTTAATGAGGTGGAATGTCATAACAGTTTTATTTTATTTATTTATTTATTTATTTATTTAATTATTTTTTTTTCCTAATTTTATTTTGTCGATATACAATGAGGTTGATTATTGTGGCCCATTACCGAAACCCCCCTCCCTTCTCCCTCTCCCCCCCCCCAACAATGTCCTTTCTGTTTGTTTGTCATACCAACTTCAAGGACTTGTAGTTGTTAAGTCTTCTCCCCCCGCCCTGGTTTTTTTGTGTGTGTGTGCGTGTGAATTTATTTATTTATTTTTAGCTCCCACCAACAAGTGAGAACATATGGTATTTCTCTTT
>NW_007728670.1:270637-271013 GCF_000696425.1 Galeopterus variegatus | reverse complement strand
ATGTCTTTTGATTGGGGAATATAAGTTGATTTTTACATTGAGTTGTTATTGAAAAGTGTTGATTTATTCCTAGCATTTTATTGATTGTTGTTTGGTTGTCTTAGATGTCTTCTGTTGCTCGCTTTCTGATTTACTGTTTGTTTTCTGTGTTTGTTGGTTCCTTAGGATGTAGATAGCCTTTTCGTTTGTTTGTTTTCTCTTCATGTATGTCATTTTTATTATACTAGTGGGTTTTGATTTTTCTTGGGTTTTTATGGCAGTGGTGGTTATTTTTCAGGAACCAAACCCAGTACTCTTTTTAGAATTT
The DNA here is from genome assembly GCF_000696425.1 of Galeopterus variegatus. Taxonomy (NCBI): domain Eukaryota; kingdom Metazoa; phylum Chordata; class Mammalia; order Dermoptera; family Cynocephalidae; genus Galeopterus; species Galeopterus variegatus. The sequence continues at coordinate 270,706 of NW_007728670.1, read as the reverse complement.
CTTGTAAGGGTGGTGAACTCCTGCAGTTTTTGTTTGTCTGAGAAATATACTATTTGCCCTTCATTTCAG
>NW_007728670.1:249713-270476 GCF_000696425.1 Galeopterus variegatus | reverse complement strand
ACCAGCCCATCTTCAAGTTCAGAGGTTCTCTCTTCCACTTCCAAAAGCCTGCTGGTTAAACTCTCCATTGTGTTTTTAATTCACTGAATAACTTCTTCCGTTCAGCAAGTTCTGCTACATTTTTTTTCAGGGCATTGATTTCCTTGTACATTTCCTCTTTCAGGTCCTGTATACTTTTCCTGTTTCATCATGATGTCTAGCTGAGTTTTCTTGTATCTCATTCAGTTTCCTTAGAATTATCACTTGAAATTCCTTGTCAGTCATTTCAAGGGCTTCTTGTTCTGTAGGATCTAGAGCTGGAGATTTATTATCTTTGGGTGGTGTACTTTCTTGATTTTTCATATTTCTGGTGTCTTTTCTTTGATGTTTATTCATTGTGGCAGGGGGTTTCACAGTCCACAGGTTTGACACTATTGCCTGACTAATATGATGCTGGGGTTGCCAATTAGGTATGGTTACTTCAGTGACTACTCAGTTGGACACTAGTGCCAGGCAAGTCCAAAATTGACTACCGGGATGATGGCAGGGCGCTCGCGCCACTCCCGAGTTGCACTCCCTCGGCAGCCTCCGCAGCCAGAGCGGCCCGGCTGCCTCTCGTCGTCCCTGGCACTCCTGTCTCCTGGTCGCGCCACAGCCTGCTCAGTCTCTCTCCCACTCGCGGTTCCAGCGGTGCCCGGGGCCAGGGAGGCGACAGCCCCCTCCCTGGCAAAAACCACAGTCGCCGGACCCCGAGTCCCGGCGGCGGTGCTGCACGGCCCGGCCCAGCTCTGAGGGCAGCGGCAGCGAGTCCTGGTGCTGAGTGGCGGCCGCTCCCAGCGAGGATTTTGTCCTGAGTGCAATTTACATCATCCTGGATTGACCTGTCTTCAACAAGTTGATACAGGAACTTACGGGCAGCTGAGCATCCGAGGGGCCGAGGGCCCAGTCCAGATGTTACCTTAGGCAATACTACCTCAGTGGTTTTGGGATAGCCCCCAGTTCTTTGGCCAGGCCTTAGCTCAAGACTTATCTGAGTCATAACAGTTTTAAACTAGGCAAGGGATCATCTCTGATGAAACCGAGGAACTAAACTAAAATGAAATAAAATAAAAAGAGACAGGCATTGCCTAAGGGTATGACTTAACCTGTACTGCCACCCCTCTGAGACCCAGTCCTCTGTTGAGGAAACAGCCAGTCCACAAAAGAAAGACTGAAGAAATAGCTCACTGGACCCTCAACAGTATCCCTGTGAAGTGAGTTAAGCAGGCATTAATCTCACTGCTAATATGGACAGATCTGGACTGGAAACCAGCCTTCCAATTCCAGAGGTCAAGGCTCTTTCCATGCTACCTCTGGAATGAAAGACATCAATATAGACAGTTACGTACTTATGCAGATTTCTGAGTGAGACCCTTGAGGTAAAAAGTGAAAATGTGTGTTTTCAGCTGTATCTAGTTGAAATGCAATGTCTAAAGAATTAGTGACAATTTTTGTTGAGAGATTCATCTTTTTCAATGACAAAAATGAAAAGCTTTCTGCAAAAAACACATCACTATTTTGAAAGAATTGAAGAACCACCCCCAGCTCACCTCAAGCACAGTGCAGTTGTTATAGCCTTCCTTAAGAACTTACAGGTTGCAGGGGACATGCTCTTATCTTTAGAAAATCCTAAATAATTCACTTAAAGAAAAACTATTAGAACTAATAAATGAGTTCAGTAAAGTTGCAGGATACAATATTAATATACAAAAATCAATTATATTTCTATATATTTGCTATGAAAAATCTGAAAATGAACTCAGGAAACCAATTCTACTTACAATAGCATCAAGAAGAATAAAATACTTAGGAATAAATTCAATAAAAGTGTAAAACCTCTACTCTGAAAACAACAAAATATTGTTGAAAGAAATTAAAGAAGACCTAAATAAATGAAAAGACTTAATATTGATAAGATGGCAATAATCCCCAGGGCACTACAGATACAACATAATCATTATTATAATCTCATCCGGCTTCTTTACAGAAATCAACAAGCTAATCCTAAAATTCACATGGAAATCAAGGGACCCAGAATAGCCAAAACAATCTTAAAAGAGAAGAAGAAAGCCAGCTAACCGGTTAGCTCAGTTGTTGAGAGAATTGTGTCATAACACCAAGGTCAAGAGTTCAGATGCCAACACTGGCCAGCTGCCAAAGGAAAAAAAAAAAAAAAGACAGTATGGTACTGGCATAAGTAAAGGCATACAGATCAATGGATGGAATTGAGAGTCCAGAATAAACCTTCATATTTATGGTCAACTGATTACAACAAGTGTGCTAAGACCATTCAATGGAGAAATAATAGTCTTTTTAACAAGTGTTGCTAGGACAACTGGATAACCATATGCAAAAGAATAAAGTTGGATCCCTACCCTGTACCACATATAAAAATTAACTAAAATTGTAGGACTAAAACTCAAACTCTTAGAAGAGAACATAGGTATAAATTCTTTTGATCTTGGATTAAGCAATGGTTTCTTAGATATGATACCAAAAGCACAAGCAACAAGAGTAAAAAAAAATAGATAAATTGGACATAATCAAAATTAGAAGGTTTTAGGAGCTGGCTGGTTAGCTCAGTTGATTAGAGCACCACCTTGTAACACCAAGGTCAAGGGTTCAGATCCCTGCACCAGCTGGCCACCATAAAAAAAAAAAAGAAAAGAAAGAAATGAGAAGTTTTTGTACTTCATCATCAAGAAAGTGAAAAGAAAACCTGCAGAATGGGGCAAAATATGTGCTATACATACATATATATATATATGTATATGTATATGTATCTGATAAAGAACTTGAATCTAGAATATATCACATAACAAACTCAATAATAAACAACAGCCCAATTAAAAACAGACAAAGCATCCGAATATTTTTCCAAAGAAAATATACAAATGGCCAATAGGCACATGAAGAGATACTCAACATCATTAACTATTAGAGAAATGCACATCAAAACCACAACGTACCACTTCACACCCACTAGGATGGCTATAATCAAAAAGAGAGAAAATAACAAGTGTTGGCAAAATGTAGAAAAGTTGGAATCCTAATATGTTGCTGGTGTGTATGTAAAATGGTATAGCTATTTTGGAAAACAGTCTGGCAGTTCCTCAAAAGGTTAAACACAGAGTTACCATATAACCCAGCAATACCACTCAAAAGTATATACACCCAAGAGAACTGAAAGCATATGTCTACACAAAAACTTCTCCATGAATGTTCATAGCAGCATTATACTAATAGCCAAAAAGTGGAAATAACCCAAATGTCCACCGACTAATGAATTGATAAATAGAGAACATGGTGTATCCAGACAGTAGGATATTATTTGGCAATAAAAAGAAACGAAGTTCCAATATATTCTACAACATGGATGAACCTTGAAAACTTTATGCTAAGTGCAAAAAGACAAACACAAAAGACCACATATTGTGTGATTCCATTTATATGAAATGTCTAGAACAGGCAAATTCATAGAGACAGGAAATAGAATAGCAGTTTCCTAGGGCTAGGGAATTTGGGGGGAAATGGGGAATGACTGCTAATGGAATGGAGTTTCTTGTTGGATTGATGAAAATGCTCTAAAATTGACTGGTGATAGTTGCACAACTCTGTGAATATACTGAAAACCACTGCATTGTGTACTTTTTTTTTTTTTTTTTTTTTTTTTTTTGGTGGCTAGTGGGTATGGGGATCCAAACCCTTGACTTTGCATTGTATACTCTAAACAGGTAAATTATGTGGTCTGTGAATTATATCTCAATAAAGCTGATATATACAGATATATGCTATATATAATACCATATATTTGTATATATTTATATGTAAGACTGTATTAGTCTATTTGTGTTGCCATAACAAAAATACCTGAGACTGGGTAATTTATAAAGAACAGAGGTTTATTTGGCTTATGATGGGTCTTTTTAAACAACAAGCTCTCACGGGAACTAATAGAGTGAGAACTACTTGCTACTCCTCCTCCCGGGTCTTTTTAAACAACAAGCTCTCACGGGAACTAATAGAGTGAGAACTACTTGCTACTCCTCCTCCCGGGTCTTTTTAAACAACAAGCTCTCACGGGAACTAATAGAGTGAGAACTACTTGCTACTCCTCCTCCCGGGTCTTTTTAAACAACAAGCTCTCACGGGAACTAATAGAGTGAGAACTACTTGCTACTCCTCCTCCCGGGTCTTTTTAAACAACAAGCTCTCACGGGAACTAATAGAGTGAGAACTACTTGCTACTCCTCCTCCCCCAGGGAGAGTATTAATCCATTCATGAGGGATCTGCCCCCATGACTCAAACAGCTTCCAGCACTGCCACATTGGGGATCAGATTTCCACATGAGTTTTGGTGGGGACAACACATCCAAACTCTATCATTCTGCCCCTAGTCCCCCAAAACTCATGTCATTCTCACATACAAAATACAATCATTCCATCCCAACAGTCCCAAAAGTCTTAGCTTGTTCCAGCACCAACTTAAAAGCCCAAAGTCCAAAGTCTCATCTGAGGCCAAAAGCAAAAATCCTTCCAGCTGTGAACCTATAAAAATAAAAAACTAATTTATCTATTTCCAAGATACAATGGTGGAACAGACATTGGGTATACAATCCCATTCCAAAAGGGAGGAATAGGCCAAAAGAAAGGAGAAACAGGCCCCAAACAGGTTCAAAACCCAGCAGGGCAGACATGTCTTAAAACTCCAAAATAGGGCCAGCCCGTCCTGTGGCTCACTCGGTAGAGTGCGGTGCTGATAACACCAAGGCCCCGGGTGCGGATCCCATATGGGGATGGCCGGTTCGCTCACTAGCTGAGCGTGGTGCTGACAACCCCAAGCCAAGGGTTGAGATCCCCTTACCGGTCATCTTTTAAAAAAAAAAAAAAAGACAAAATAGGGCCGGCCCGTCCTGTGGCTCACTCGGTAGAGTGCGGTGCTGATAACACCAAGGCCCCGGGTGCGGATCCCATATGGGGATGGCCGGTTCGCTCACTAGCTGAGCGTGGTGCTGACAACACCAAGCCAAGGGTTGAGATCCCCTTACCGGTCATCTTTTAAAAAAAAAAAAAAAAAAACTCCAAAATAATCTTGACTCCAACTCCCGCATCCTGGGCACAATGGGGGCATCTAGGCCCCCAAAGCCTCAGGCAGCCTCACTCCCACAGCTCTGCCAGGCACAGCCCAGTGGGCTGCACTGGTGCCTATGGCTTTTCCAGGCCAGTGTTGTATGTTGCCAGTGACCCTACAGTTTTGGGTCCTGGTGGCAGCCCCACTGCCTTGGCTCTACTAGATATTTCCTTGGTGGGGTGTCTCTGTGGGGGCTCCAACCCCACTTTTCTGCTTGGCATTGCTCTAGTAGATGGCCTCTGTGGTGGCTCCGCCCCTGCAGCAGGTCTCTGCCTGGGCCCCCAGGCTTTTCCATACATTCTCTGAAATCTGGGTGAAGGCAGCCATGCCTCCACTGCTCTCATGTTCTGCCAGCCTGCAGACACCACCACCTGGACTCCACCAAGGTTTCAGGCTTCTACTCTCCAGAGCTGCTGCATGAACCACACTTGGGAACGCTTGAGGCAGGGCTGCTCCAGCCAGAGCAGCTGGGATGCTGGGAGCTGGTTCCCGAGGGCAGCTGTGTCCCAGTTCTGTCCTCCAGGATAACTCAGTCCTTCTAGGCCACAGGGTCTGTGATGGGAGGGGTGCCCTTCCAGACTTCTGAAATGTCTTCAGGGCCTTTCTCTCACCGTCCTGGTTAATAGTATCTGGCTGCCTCATTGCCAAACTAATGTCTTTAGCAACCAATTTATCTGCTTCACCCTTGTGTTTTTCTCCTGCTCTCTGCTTCTCTACCACATGGCCAGGCTGCAAATTTTCCAAATCTTTATGCTCTGCTTCCCTTTTAAATTCTGGCTTTACGTCATGCCTTTGCTTCCATAACTCAGAGTAAGCTGTTAAAAGTAAACATGCAGCTTCCTTAGTGCTTTGCTGCTTAGAAATTTCTCCTGCCAAACATTCTGGTTCACAACTCTTAAGTCCCACCTTCCACAAAGTCCCAGGGCATGGACACAATGCAGCCAAGTTCCTTGCTATGGTGTAGCAAGGGTGATCTTTTATCCAATTCCCAATAAGTTCCTCATTCCTATCCGAGACCTCATCATCCACAGGGTCTTTACTGTCCATGTTTCTATCAACGATCTGATCACAACGATTTGACCATTTAAGTCTAAAACGTTCCAAACATTCTGTCATCTTTTTGTTCTCTTCTGAGTCCTCCAAACTCCTCCAACCTTTGCCAATTACCCAGTTCCAAAGCTGCTCCCACATTTTCAGGTATCTGTATAGCGACACCCCATTCCTCAGTACCAATTTCCTGTGTTAGTCCATTTTTGTTGCTTATAATAAAATACATGGAAATAGGCGATTTATAAAGAAAAACGAAATTTATTGCTTACAGTTTCTGAGGCTGGGAAGTCCAAAGTCCATCTGGTGGTGGTGACAGTGACCCAGGGATCTCACATTACAAGATGATGGAAGCAGAGAGAGCAGAGAGAGAGGGAAAAAGACAGACTCTCCTCTTCTTTTAAAGCTCTTAGGGCTGGCTCGTGGCTCACGCGGGAGAGTGCGGTGCTGATAACACCAAGGCCCCGGGTTTGGATCCCATATAGGGATGGCCAGTTAGCTCGCTGGCTGAGCGTGGTGCTGACAACACCAAGCCAAGGGTTAAGATCTCCTTACCGGTCATCTTTTAAAAATAAATAAATAAATAAAGCTCTCAGAACCATGCCCCTGACCACCATTTTTAATCCACTCACTACTACATGGTCCTACAACACAATCACCTCTTCAAAGCTCCACCTTACAATTACTGTAATAGGATTTCCCACCCTCTTTACAGTCACAGTGGGGGCTAAGTTCTTAATACATAAAACTTGGGGGACACAACCTAAGCTTCAGGGAGTTTTGGGGGGGACAAAATTCAACACTACAGTGACCATATATATTTATTTATATTACCATATATTTATTTATATATATAACTGTATACGTAAACACACACACGCACACACACCCATATATAAAGAAACTTAAGGTCTGTATCTTTTCCTCTCAATTGCTCAATACTTGCTCTTCACTGCTTAGAAGTTTGATGGTTTTTAAACAGTAACACAAAAGGAGGAAATTCCTAATAACTCTTTTGCTCAATATGTGCTTTTTTTTTTATTGAGATAAAAAATGTATAACATAAGGATTGCCACTATAGGCATTTTTAAACAAATAATTGTGTGGAATTAATTACATTCACAGTGATGTGTGAAGCTTAATGTGTTTTAAGAAACATGAATTAAAACTTCTCCAGTCAATCAAAAGCACATAAAGATGCTGCAGATAGCTTTTCATGTGGGGGCAGGCAGACAAGTCCTTCTGTTGAGACTGAAGGGAGAGAATTTAGATGGTTTTTTTTTTTTTTTTTTTTTTAAAGATGACCAGTAAGGGGATCTTAACCCTTGACTTGGTGTTGTCAGCACCACGGTCAGCCAATGAGTGAACCAGCCATCCCTATATGGGATCCGAACCTGGGGCCTTGGTGTTATCAGAACCACACTCTCCCGAGTGAGCCACGGGCCGGCCCTAGATGGAAGTTTTAAGTAAAAAGGACATTGTATTTGAAATGAGACAAATGGGATGGGAATCTGATTGGGGAGCTATAAAAGGATTTCCAAGTGAGTCAGAGGGCCTGGTTGAGTTTGGAAACTATATTAGACTGTGTCACTGTTCTTTACAGAACTGTGTGATTTTTTTCAACTGAGCCCAATAGCCCCAGTATGGGTAAGACAAAAAATGGATTCAAGGCCATTTTGGTTTTGCGGGGCAGGTGTAATTACAAGGAGGAGAGGAAGGGCAAGCTGAGGGGAATAGTGAGAACTATTAAAACTACAAGTGAAGTAAAGAGAAGCCCAAAGGAGATGGGGGAGTGGGAGGAAAGAGAAGCAGGGCGGGGCAGTTTTAAAGTACTGGGAGTGAGAGCTGGAAGAATAGGAGGCTGGAATAATGGCGTTTATGATTTCATAATCCGAGCAGCTCTGGGCGGTAACAAAGTACAAGGTGAATCTGAGAATGAGTTGCTCCTGGGTGGGTGCTACATAATCCCTAAATCTGCTTTCTTGGAGCTCCTAGTTGTTGGGGGCAGCCCTTTAGCTTTTTTTGACTAAATTAATTGTCCTCAGGGATGGAGGCAGGATTTATTGCTACTTTTAAATGGTGGAGAAAAATATGTCTGCCCCTGCCACATACACATTTGACCTTCAAGTCATCTAAACTTACGCTGGTCACAGTCATAAGATTTTCAAGAATTATTTCATTAACATTATTTTTGGTGTAGTTTATAATGAAATCAATGAATTCAAGTTAAAATCATTAAGTGCTGCAGAGTCTAATTGGTATCTTTTAAAGTAAAACAATATTTTTAAGATATACTAATTATTATTTTGCAAAGAAAACATGTATGCACTTTATTGATGTAAAAAAACGCTAATAGAGATGTTCCTATAGGCTTATAAGAGACTTTAAATATAAATGAAGAAAAACAAAGCAGGAAAGGTGTTTAAATGTGAATTTTGATTCTATAACATCAAGCTTTTTGCATCATTGTTTGCTTGGCTCACAAGCCCGACCTCCTATTTATAAAGCCACCAATTAATTTTATGGTGCAAAAAAAGAGTGCTACAATTAAAAAGTTATGGATACTATTTGCTATACTTACTAAAGACGTGGAACATCTTGCAAAGAATGTTAAAATTATCACAAAATCACAATGACAATCATAAGTAAACATCATTTCCTTAACTATGTTCGGCACATGAGTTTAGAAAGATGACAGAAGTAAATGATTATTTGGAAGTACTGCCATAAACACAGGTCTCATACCAATAAAACCTAGATAAGTAGCTCATGGACACTATTGGAACACTTTCTAGTATGAAGAAAACCATTTTAGAGCATATTCAGGTGAAAGATGTTTTGGCTTCAGTTATAACTAATCTCTTTGGGGTTAGGTTTGGTTGTTAGGCTATAAAGAAGATTGTTATCTTTGTGGCGTACATCGATCTGAAGTGGTTTAAATGGCCCTCATCTAAAGGCAGCTAGTTAAAGAGCCATAATTTTTTCTTTATAGACTTTTATTCTCGAAACTAAGGCCTAGACCAGATAGTTGATACTTTGGTATATTAGTCTGTTTCTGTTGCTCATCACAAAATACATGGAACTGGGTATTTTATAAAGAAAAAAAATTTTATTGCTTACAGTTTCAGAGGCTGAGAAGTCCGAAGTCCAGGGAGCACATCTGGTGAGCATTTTCTTTGGTAGTGGCTTTCCAGCAATGCAGGGATCTCACATGGCAGAAAATGGTGGAGCAGAGAGAGCAGAGAGAGAGAGCAGAGAAGGAGACAGACTCTCCTCTCTTCTTTTAAAGCCCTCAGAACCACACACCTGACCACCATTTTTAACCCATTCACTACTGCACTGTCCTACAATCTCATTGCCTCTTCAAGGCTCCACCTTTCAATCACCATCATAGTATTCCTCATCCTCTTTACAGTCACAGTGAGAGCCAAGTTTCTAATACATAAAACTTGGGGATCACAATTCAACCTCCCCTGAGTTTTGGGTGTACATTCTTCAATCTACTACATCTGGCTAAGGCAGTATCCTCTTGGATCTACCCTAGTGTTTCAGTGCTGAAAATAATAGAGCAGTCCTATGTGGGATTTGAATCCGGATTTCACTTTTACACTTGAGTTAGTCTGTGTGGTCTTGAAATTAGCATTTCCAACCCTCACTATGTCCCACCAATTTTACCTCCTTTCAAATTTCTTTCAAATCCATCCTCTTCTTCTCAACACCATTGTCACCCCACTAGTCCAAGCTACAATCCGCTCTTGCCTGGATACTCCAGTAATCAACTAATGGTCTTATTAATTGCACTCCTGTGTTCCTACAGTTAGTTTTCTACACACTAGCCAGAGTATGATCTTTAGGGAAAAAATTACATCATGCAATTACTAGGGTGACCATCCCGTTGGTTTGCCTGAGACTGTCCCATTTTTACCACTGAGAGTCCCACATCCCTCAGTCCGAGGCAAACTGGGTTGTTTGGCTGCCCTAGGATTCTGCTCAAAGCCTGTCAGCAGCTCCCAATCATCCTTGGAATAAAACCCCTCATGGTGGTCTGTGAGGCCCCGCAGGGCGTGCCTCTGGCCTACCTCCCAGCTCCTCTCAGACCAGGTTCCCCTTGGGTACACCACTCTGGGTGCACTCACTGTATCTCAATTTCAGGAACTCACCACGGGGGCTTTGCCCTTCATCTCCCTGCAGAGAACGTACTTTCTGTCTCTCTTAGTTAACTCAGGTTCATCCTTCGTATCCCAGCTTAATCCTCCTCATTGCGTTCGTTCTGTCTTATATAAGCTCTCAGAACATTTTGTTCCTTTCCTTCAGGGCATTCACCATAGTTTGTCATTATATAATTACTCTTTAGTAGTTGACTCTCTGAGTCCTACACCGGGCTGCAAATTTTATGACTGTAAAAACTGCGTGTGTTTTTGTTTATCACTGTGGATTTAACATTTAGCATGTGCCTGGCACTTGAAGGGTCTCAATAAATATCTATTTCAGTTCCACTGCTAATGCCATAGGCCAGACTTCATATTTTTGAAGCATTTCCCTGTTTCTAGTCTATCCACCTTCCAAACTATGATGTCCACACTGGCAAGCTAATCTTCTAGATGTGGATGTCCTCTCAATTTCCACAGCCATCACTGTAGTAATGGATTGAATTATGTTCTCCCAAAACTCACTGAAGCTTAATTGTGTCCCCCAAGCCTTACGTATTAGAACCTTAGCCCCACTGTGACTATTAAGAGAGTGGGAAATCCTATTATGGTAATTGAAAGGTGTAGCTTTAAAGAGGTGATTGGATTGTAGGACCATGCAGTAGTGAATGGATTAAAATTGGGGGTCAGTGGCGTGGTTCTGAGGGCTTTAAAAGAAGAGAAGAGTCTGTCTGTCTCTCTGTCTCTGCTCTCTCTCTGCTTCCACCATCTTGCAATGTGAGACCCCTGGGTCACTGTTGCCACCACCAGATGGACTTTGGACTTCCCAGCCTCAGAAATTGTAAGCAATAAATTTTGTTTTTCTTTATAAATTACCCAGTTTCAGGTATTTTGTTATAAGCAACAAAAATGGACTAATAGAACTGTTCAATATTGTTCTGCTGATACTCCCCTGCATGTAATTAGAAAGGGTACATTTTATACTGTGCACCAGCACTGTGCTAGATGCTTATATATGTATATATTTAATATAATCTGCTCCTTGCAACTACCCTTGAGCTCCCTATTTTACATGTGAGGAGACAAGGGATTACATAACTAATCTATTAGGGTCATAGGGCTTGTAAGAGATGAACCAGGATGGTACCTGATTCATAAGCCCTTGCATTTTTTACTTTTTTTTTTTTTTTTTTTTTTTTTTTAAAGATGACCGGTAAGGGGATCTCAACCCGTGGCCTTGGTGTTATCAGCACCGCACTCTCCCGAATGAGCCATGGGCTGGCCTTGCATTTTTTACTTTTAATTACATTTTATTAGTTAGAATTGCATAACAGAAAAGTCCAAAGTACAGTGGTAGTTGCTTAAACGAGGTAATTACACCTCTCTCAGGGTCTCTCTCATGTTAAAGAGACGCAGAGGAAAGCAGTCTAGGGTTAGATGGCCTGACCACCACGGGCCCAGATGTGTGTTGCCATTGACTCACCCTAGCTTGTGACTTCCATCCACAGGTCCAAAAAGGCTACCTGAGCTCCGGTTATCCTCATCTGTATTTAGTTAACAGGAAAGAGGAAGATGTAAAGAAGGATGTGCTCCTATCCTTTAAAGATACTTTAGAGAAGTCACAGCTGACACTTCCATTTATATCTCATTGGCCAGAATATCGTCATATAATCACAGCTCACTGCAAAGGAGGCTGGGAAATGTAGTCTATGTTTTTGTTGGCTATGGTCCGAACTTTAAAAAAGTCCTCTTTCAAGTAAAAAAGAAAGAATGGATATCAGGGAAAATAATCAGCATCTACTACACACATGCTATCGCAAGTTCTACTTCTGACTTTCAAAATTATCTACAATTTAGTCTCATCCTATGTAACTTTCTAGTTTTCTTTCTACCCCTTGCTCACTTTAACTCTTTGCCACAATAGGGTCATTCACCTCTCTATCTCCCAAACAAATTAAGGTCATTTTCAGTTTTATTCTCCTTTCTCCCTCTCCTTCTTGGGAAGGCTTCCTGTCAGCCTACGTACATCCCACCCACAAACACTGACTTGCTCACCCTTCTTCTCTGGGGAGGCTCCTCTACTTCCTCCTTTATTGAACTTCCAAACACCAAATGCCCACATAGCGTAGTGACCTTTCATTGTCCTCTAAAAGTCTCCTCTATATTTGCTTCTTTCCCCCAAATAGATGGGGAAAGCAAAGTTTGGGGTACACAGCAAACACCTCACAAATACTTTCTGATTAATATATAAGTAAATAAGCCTTATTTATCTACTGTAACACATACCTAGACCTCTGGTTTATTCAGGATTTTGTCAATGTAAGTTAGTTTACACAATGGGACTTCCACAGTTCCTCTCCCATGTAAATATACTTATCTAACAAAGATTTATTGAGTACGTGTTAAAACCCCCGTGAAAGAAGACTTGCTCCAGGTTATCTACTTACAGCTCTCACTTGGTTTCAATTTCTGAACTGATGCAAGGTGGCATGGCTTTCATTACAACAGAGTCTCAGCCAACAGGCTTAGTCCCCCAAATGATAAAATACCTTAAACACACAGTTGGAATAGGAGCAGAGTGAAAAGTCTGCTCAAATCCCTTATAATTTAAGCTGATAAGAGCCATGGAAAGAGCCAATCTACACTGCAGAAGGCTTGGATAAGAGGGAGAAATTTACCCCAGGTTAAGGACAAGGAATATGCTTTAGAGGAAACATTGAACATTGGTAACCTCTGATGTATCAGATCATCAGGGAGAAGTATAGCAGAACAAAAGGAGGGAGGCAGGGAAGCCAGACCTCTGTTACCTTGTTAAGGGACTGCACAGGGACCCAGGAGTCAGGAGACCACATAGGGTCACCAATCATATGCCAGGACTGAGGGGGTTCCTGGGATGAGGGACTTTCAGTACTAAAACTGTGAAAGCCCTGGGTAAACCAGGATGAGCTGGTCATCTTCAGATGATACCAGCTCAATTTCTGATCCACTCTGTGCTGAACAAGCCATATGATTTCTCCACACCTTATTTTCCCCATTCATAAGTGAAATTATCCTGTGTTCCTTTTCTACAGGGGAGTTCCTCTCTCTTGTCAAACATAAATTCCACCATCCCAACACCAGAACAAAGCTGTTCCAATGATTTGGGGTGGGGGAATTTGTGGAAAAACCCAGAAACATAGGGTGCTTGTGAAATAAAATGTTCCAGAAAAGACTGAGAGCTTGTTGTCAATGCTAGGACTTTGGAGTTATGAAAGAATCCTTCAGATGTGAGATTCAATGGGTCTTCTGGGGATGGAGGTGAGGGCAGAGGAAAGAGATTCAAACTTGAGAGCTTGTTGTCAATGCTAGGACTTTGGAGTTATGAAAGAATCCTTGAGATGTGAGATTCAATGGGTCTTCTGGGGATGGAGGTGAGGGCAGAGGAAAGAGATTCAAACCTAGTTCAAAGCAGCTAGTCAGGGTACTGTTTCCAGAAAGAAGTCAGTTCTGGGAAGTTCTGTGGACAGAGTCCAGGAACATTGCCAAGCTGAAATTCAGGTGACTGTGAGGAGAGCATTTTATTTTATTTATTTATTTATTTATTTATGTATTTATTTATTTTAAAAGATGACCGGTAAGGGGATCTCAACCCTTGGCTTGGTGCTGTCAGCACCACTCTCAGCCAGTGAGCAAACCGGCCATCCCTATATGGAATCTGAACCCATGGCCTTGGTGTTATCAGCACCGCACTCTCCCGAGTGAGCCACGGGCCAGCCCCAGGAGAGCATTTTAGGCTAGAAACTAAAGGGAACTCAGGACCTCGAGAAGACCTAGCTTTCCCAGCAGGCTAGAGAGGCTGAAGAAAGTAGGTTTGGGGCCGGCCTGTGGCTCACTCGGTAGAGTGCGGTGCTGATAACACCAAGGCCACGGGTTCGGATCCCATATAGGGATGGCCGGTTCGCTCACTGAGTGAGCATGGTGCTGACAACACCAAGTCGAGGGTTAAGATCCCCTTACCGGTCATCTTTTAAAAAAAAAAAAGAAGGTTTGCACCGGTTAGCTCAGTTGGTTAGAGCATGGTGCTAACACTAAGGTCCAGGGTCCAATCCCTGTCCCAGTCAGCTGCCAAAAAAAAAAAAAAAAAAAAAAAATGCTATGACCATATTATCTAGGATGGATTGGAAGTAGGTGATGGCTGAAGAATGGAAGAAAGAAGATTTTTAATAATAAAAGGGGTAATATTATTTTGTGCAGTTAGTGATGCAGCTGAGGTACATCTAGCCAGTGAATATTACTAAAACAATCATTTTTAAAAGACTGAAATAAATTTTAAAATGAAGTATTAGCAACACTATATCTTCTGGCCATGGTTTGAATAATGATAATGTCACCGTTCAAGGTATCCTATTGTTAACTTTAAAAAAATGAAATTAGTCTGAATAAATTAAATGAACATGGCATTCAAAAATTTGCTTTCTACCACATATAAAGCAGTAAATTAGGTGCTGGGAAAACAATAATGAAAATAATAAGCAATATAGAACCCCCAAACTCAACAGAGAACCTGAGATATAAAACATCCAGGCTCATTACCATGTAGTGAGCACTGTAACAGAAGCATACACCTGGAGGAAGACGAAATGAATTCTGAAATGTGGGTAGGAGTGGGGACATGGGTCCTTTA
This sequence comes from Galeopterus variegatus, assembly GCF_000696425.1. NCBI lineage: Eukaryota > Metazoa > Chordata > Mammalia > Dermoptera > Cynocephalidae > Galeopterus > Galeopterus variegatus. Next base: position 255,469 of record NW_007728670.1, on the reverse strand, counting down.
TCGTTGTTGTTTTTATTGTAATAAAAGGTATGGATCCTTCAATATCTTAGTTGGACCACAAGGGATGAATATGATCAAATAGACATAGAGAAGGGAAAAGCATGAGCTTGTATGTGTGAAATTGTACAATATACCCTTTCCAGGCAGTAAGTACACTCATGTAGCTACTGTTAAATAAAAATTAGAGGAGGCCACTGTTTCGCACTAAGTTCCTGCACTAGGCCCCAACAGACCAGACTAAAAACCAAAATGGAGTCACCCCTGCTAAGTTCCACCTCACTTAGGCTGTGGTTTGACCTTCCTAGAAGTCAGAAGAAAGAGACAGCCAATTTCCCAAACAACCTTGGAACACCAAGATCAGAGGTTGGGATCTCCATACCAGCCAGCTGCCACAAAACAAAGCAATTTCCTAAACAGGCCAATTTAAATCTTCAATAAGTATGATAATGAAGTTCCCTCTGCTTTAATCCTTACACAAAAAGAGATGGTCTGATGTTATCAGTTATTTTCCTGTTGTTCTGTCTCCCTGTCCCCACCTTACAAGGAAAGTAACTCTGACATGACCAATCCACTTTTTGTTCTTTTTCTTTGGCCTTTTTCTGTCTATAAAACCAACCTCCACGCTGGCCCGTGGCTCACTCAGGAGAGTGCGGTGCTGATAACACAAGGCCACGGGTTCAGATCCCTATATAGGGATGGCTGGTTCACTCACTGGCTGAGCGTGGTGCTGACAATACCAAGCCAAGGGTTGAGATCCCCTTACCGGTCATCTTTAAAAAATAAATAAATAAATAAATAAACCCAACCTCCTCTGCTTGGCTCATTAGAATAGTTAGTTTACGGACTGACACATGTTGCGTGATTCTAGAATGGCAATAAAGCAGTTGAGATCTTTAATTAAATTTCTTGTAATTTTGTTCTTTGACACTAGTATAATGGGGGGCAAGGGGCATGGGTGGAGCAGGAGGGAGTGATAGAGATGAGGCTGGAAAAGAGTAGTAGCATCCACTGAAACTTCCTCTCTCTCTTGGTGAAGTAGCTTTTCTACCAGTCACTCCTTGAAAGGTAGAAGAGTTTGCGGTCCAGGGAACAGGCTCTGAAGCCAGATGGCTGGGAGTTGAGTCCCAGCTCCTCCACTTGCTAGCTAAGTGACCCAGGGCAAATTGCTTAGTGTTCCCATTTGTAAAATGTGGGTAGCAAATATTGTCTTTATTAAGTCATCATGAAGATTAAATGAATTAATGGATGTAAGGCACTTGAGAACACAGCCTGGAATGTGAAAAGTGACCAGCAAGTGCCAGCAATTTTTATTGTTATTATTTAAACATAATCTGCAACAGCATGTCATTATTTTGGTTCTTAGCTCAGGAAAATACAATTTTAAATCCAAACTTGCCTTATTTGTAGGTGTACTGTATGATTTTATAGGTTCTGTGAGTGCAGGAACTTGCTGAAATATCCTTCCAAACATCTTGCAACTATACTCATCCACTACAGTACCTGAGAATCTATCAGCAGAAATGCGTTAAGGCTTTGGAGGTTTTAGGAGTTCCTTTATAAAAAGTTAATACTTTAGGAAGAGAGAACAGTGCTTCATCCATAAGGCTCTCAGCAAGGATTAGTTTACCACACTAGACAGGAGAGATAGGGCTGAGCCAAGGAAATGCAAAGTTGGATTGGTGAGGAGGAAGGTTCTAGCTTAGAGCGTTTTCTGCTGAGGGGTGGTGGTGGCGGGGGCAAGGGGTGTGTTGGAGGGGAGGGAAGGTCTTACCTGGAGTCTTCAGGGCCCTTTGGAAACTAGGGATAATTTTAGTTTTAGGAGGAGAAGGGAAATTAGCTGAACAGGAGAGGGGCACAGAGGAGACAGAATTGTTTACTTCACAATATCATTTAGGGCCAACCCTCTTACTGAAGAGTTGCTGAAATGGCTTAAAGAAGATTGCAGTCAAGTCTTGATGATTTGATCCACCTTGTCTAAAAAAATGCTAAGGTTATAAGCCTTCGTACATTTTATATAAAATGATTACTGATACTAATATAGGAGAAAACATTCTCCTACAGTTACAGCCGACAGTCAGAATGCATGACTGTCTTGGACTACTGATTTCTACCTTGCAACTGTTTCCTAGTGATGTGGGACCTGTGCCAAGTCATTACACATCTACAAAACTGCTGGTTGGGTTTTCCCTTAGAGAGGAAATAGTTCATTGGAACATTAGTGCACCGGCATGGGTAGGTGAAATGTTTTTATAATTGCCACTAGGAAAAAGAGAGGGCCCATGGGGATTCTTCTGCTCAGGGGAGCCCCTCCCTAGTTATAACCTAATTTGTTGCATGTATGTGGACCAGACGGGTGGAATTAAACCTTCTAAGGTGTAGTGGTTAGATTATTTCCAAATGTCTGGAGACTATAGCTAATGTAAGAAGTCCTATTTCTCTTTCAAAAGGACCATCTTCTATGGTTCAACTGTGGGCTTTTGAAACAGAAACTAAAACGCCTGTGACTATAGGGTGGGGTCAATTTGTTTCTCTTTTTTCCCTATTGGGGTGTACATGAAGGCTCTGAAGTTCTGGACTTCGTGTTTGTGTTTTGGTAAGATGGCTCTAAGGTTGCAGGATAGAGAACTGGAAGGTAATTAGTCATTGAAGAAGATCCTTGCTTTCTACAAATGGATTCACCCTAAAGAATTGGCCATCTCAACCTTCCCTTTACGGATAGCATTTATACATCTCTCTACCTTTGTTACAGTAAAAATACACTACAGAAAAATCTCAAGGGCTTGCCTAAGTGGTTGAAAGGTGGCAGGACAAAAAAGTTGCAGTATAGGCAAGAGGAAGGTATTATACATAAGGCAAAAGAATACAAAATGTATAACTAAAATAAACTTTGAAATACAAGAAATAAATATAAGCACGATCTGAAATTGTTCCCTGAAGAATTTAGCCCAAACACAGTTTCTTATCTATTATAGGTGCTAAATTATCTTAAAACTGAATGTGCTGCTGTGGTCAGAAAGTTAAGAAGATAAACCCCCATCCTACATCCTTGGCATAAAACCAGGACATATCTATACCAGGAACAAAATGTGTTGTACTGTTTGCTGAGCTTCAAGAAAAAGTCTAATGAGGTTGGAGTTAGTCAATAGGAGAATAACTGAAACGATCAAGATTAGGGCCTCCTTTCCAGGAGGTGCTACTGAAATGGTAGAATTCTGCAGTATAAAAAGTAGGTTGATTTTATGGCTGAATTGCATACCCCCAAAATTCATATGTTGAAGGCCTAACCCCCAGTACCTTAGAATGTGACTGGTTTTGGACAGAGAACCTTTAAAGAGGAAATTAAGTTAAAATGGGGCCATTAGGGTAGACCCTAATCCAATCTGACTGGTATCCTCATAAGAAGAGATTACAACAGAGCGAGAGAATGAAAGAGAGACCAAACACATGCACATATAGAGAGACGACCATGTGAATACCCAGTGAGAAGGTGGTCACATGCAAGCCAAGGGGACAAGCTTCAGAAGAAACCAAACCTGCTGACAACTTGATCTCTGACTTAGGCTTCCAGAGCTGTGAGAAAATAAGTTTCTGTTGTTTAAGCCACCCAGTCTGTGGTATTTTGTTATGGCAGCCCTTAGCAGACGAATAAAGATGAGAACGGATATGATCAAATGGTTTAAAATTGTAAAGGGCCTAGAAAAAGATGTGATCATTTCAGGATGCCTCTATGTCCGGGTTTCTTAAAGGAAAATCTGGTATTTTGTTATGGCAGCCCTTAGCAGACGAATAAAGATGAGAACGGATATGATCAAATGGTTTAAAATTGTAAAGGGTCTAGAAAAAGATGTGATCATTTCAGGATGCCTCTATGTCCGGGTTTCTTAAAGGAAAATCTGCATACTACCTGTGTCTGAATCACCTATAGTACGTCTAAAAAAACAGGTTCCCAGGCCCACTGGACCTAGAGTATTAAAATATTCTGGTATGAGGCCTAAGAATCTATCCTTTTGGTAGCCACCCCAAGTAATGTTTTTGCACAGTAAGGCTTGAGACACCGTGTGAAGTTCTGCCCCACCTCTGGCTCTTTTCTGGGCCTGGCTGGTTGATACTAATTACATCTCATTAAGTTCTGGTGTATTTGGTGCTCTGTAGATGTTCCGTTATCAGGAACCAGGTGTAAGTCCCATTGTGGGCTATCTCCCTCCAGATGTCAGCCAATGTTTACCCAAGTATGTGGGAAAAGTGAATAGGATCGACCCAGTCTTTAGGGGAATTGACTTGATTCTCGAAAGAAATATGTGCCTCACCTCTTTTATTTACTTAAGAACACAACAATAGGGCTCGCTAGTTTGCTCACTTGGGAGAGCATGGTACTGGTAACACCAAGGTCACAGGTTCGGATCCCCATACCAGCCAGCTGCCCCCTGAAAACAAATATATATAATGACATATTTTGAACAATAATCTGCAGTACAATTATTTCGCTAATGAATTTATTTAAAGACCCTGTTACTTTGGCACCTAAATTAACAAGAAATAGAATGGGCATATCTAACTTTTCTATCAATATACACCAGTTGAGCTTATATGGAAAGTTTCCTAGTATCATTGTGCCTTTTTATGCTCTGTACAGTTAAAATATAGTATTAGTGAAATAGATAAATAACATATATAAATAAAAACAAGCTAATAGTAAATGGAAAGAAATCTAATAAATACTTCAGACAGGTTCTGGGCTTCTATTTATTTCCTCATCACCAATGGGAATAGAAAATATTTTCACATGGCAAAAGGTGAAATTTCTTTTCTTCACCAAAAGTGGACCGAAGAGGAACTGAAGTCAGAGAGAGAGAAAAAAGTTGAGTCCAAAGCAAACACGGTGATGAACATTTTCAAACTAGGCAGAATAGGTGGCATTCTGACTCAAATAGGTGGTTCCCTAGGGACATGTAAAAACTGCCCTATCCCCCATTTATAAATGTGATTAAGGGACAGGTTTAATAAGTTGAGTTCTTAAAAACTGAAATTTAGGAAGGCCATTTGAAAATGTTCGAGTGGGCAAGTCATTGGGCTATTTCTCTATTTTCCTTCGGGTGGTCCAGCCTTTGAACCGGAATGCAGCTACTGTGTCCTAGGAACGACCAGGCCTATCTAGGAGTTCCTATGGCCACCGTTTTGTTGAGCACTTATTCAATGCCAGGCATTTGGTGTTTTTCCCTCCTTGACTAACCAAATTTCCGGCTCTCTGTGTAGACCATCGTTCCCATTGGATTCTTGGCGGGTGGGGGATGGGAAATCGGAATTGTCATTAGTGTTTCAGGTGCTTTCCAGAAACAAGAATTCTGGTGCTTTGAAGAACTGATTTAAAACTCTAGACATTAATACTCCGGAGAGGTTCAGAAGGAAAAGCTCTGAGCGCAATTGGGTTTCATTAGTCAGGAAAAAGGACATTCGGTCTTCGAGGAGACAGTTTTCCAGTTGGGGCAGAGAAGAGAGTCCTAACAATGAAGAGCGGCCCCTCTGGCTGAAAGGGGCTCTCGCTTTGGAGCAGCGCACTCCCCGCGTGCTGTCAGGGTGGGTGTTCTCTCCTTGACCTCTCAGAGCGAGCGGCCCTTCTCCGCGGTTCTGGGCTCGGCGAGGCCCGGCCTAGCGGCCCGGCTGCCCCGAGGGCCCTGACCCGCGGGCGAGTGGGGTCGGGGTCGGGGGCGCGGGTGGCGGCTGCAGCGGCGGCGGGGAGAGGCGGGAGTGGGTCTGGC
>NW_007728670.1:243034-248801 GCF_000696425.1 Galeopterus variegatus | reverse complement strand
CCCGCCCCCGCGCTTCGCCGCTGCCCGCCGCCCGCCGAGGTGAGCCCGGAGCGCGGGCCGCGCCCGCCGCCCCGACCCCTTCCACATCTGGGAAACCACCGCCCGAGCCTGCGGCCCCTTCCTGCCTGCCGCGCTCCTCAGCCCTCGCTTCCCTGCTCTCGGGCCGGACCGCTCATTCGCTCCATCCCTGGCCCCTTTCCTTCACCTCCTTCTGGCTTCTGCTCCCCTCCCCCTCCCCCCTCCTTCCTCTTTTCGTCTCATGACCCCCTCCCCCCACTTTCTTCCTCTCACCTTTCACGCTCTTTTCTAGGCCCCTCTCCTTTTTTTCTTAAAGAAAGCAAACCCCCTATTGCTGCAAAGAGAATTTTGAGCGTAACTCTTTTCGCTAATGCGAGAGACCTTTTAAAGAAATGAATCAGTGTGCGGGAATAGCGGTGGGGAGACCCAGGTGCTCAGTGTCTGGGAAGTCTGACCGAGAGGTCCCTGTTCTGTCGTTTCACTCGGGTCGTCACTTTGGAGATACTGAGGGTTTCTGAAGCAAGTGGGTCTATGTTTCGCCCTTCAAGTCCAAATAGACGACCGCAGTGAGACGCGGTGCGGGGACGGCCACAGATCAGTGAGTGGGAATTGTATTATCATTTGCTAAATATATTGTGACATACCCCATGCCTCCGTGAACAGCTCCCTTGACCTTGTGCGGCTCTTCCTCCCTCGCTCTCTGTCCCCGTCTGAAATTCCCCTGAGACATCACCGAAGTACTACACGCGAAAAGCTTAGACCCCCGCTTTTATTTTTGTGCTGGAGGCGATTTCTATGCTGGTGACTATTTAGATGTGTTTAATCCGTTTTCCTTCCTAAATGCATTTATCTTTCACCCCAGAAAGACAGGACGGACTCCAATGTGAGGATGGCTGTGACTTTGGAAGAAGCTCGGTGGCTGGGCTGGATCTTGGTGAAAGCACTGATGAGGTTCGCCTTCATGGTCGCAAACAACCTGGTTGCTGTTCCATCCTACATCTGCTATGTAATCATACTTCAGCCCCTTCGAGTGCTGGACAGTAAGCGGTTCTGGCATATTGAAGGAATCATGTATAAGTGGCTTTTAGCAATGGTGGCTTCCTGGGGATGGTATGCTGGATATACAGGTAAGAGAGCACTTTTGTTTGGTGCGTATGAAAAAATTTGTAATGTTTGCTTAAGTCGGGAGCCATGATTAAATATATATTACAGTTTGAATGGAAGATGCTTTTATGCTTTAACTATTGAAAAAATAAACAGAAAGCAGTTCTCTTGGGTTCTCTTCAGAGCCTTAATTAGGAAGCATGATGTTTTCAGAAGTATAATTTAATAATTATTTATTGTTAAGTTCCTTAAGTAATATATTTTTAATGTGATTGACATTTATTTTTTAAAACTGGTTTGCAAAAGCTCTTGTAGAGGAATAGGAGTGCGTAATATAGGACTTGAGGGCTTATAAAGTGAAGATGTAAGATATTTAGCCCATAAATATTGGGAATTTAGAGAAACGACAGGGCCATATTGTGCTAAGTTAGTTTAATAAGTTTTTTCATTTAATGTGATGTTGTATTGTGTTACATTTTAAGCCAAGCAAAAAATGACTTTTTTTCTGTTATATATGTTTCTTTTGCTTACTAGAATCTACATTTTATCTCATAAATCTGAGCATGGTTAAGCTAATTTATCTTCTGAGTGTTTTTAAATAGATCTCTTTCTGCTTTTAAATTGCATTTTGGGAAGCAGGAGTAACACTATTCTGAAGTGGGCTTCTGTAGAACTAAATGAGAAGTAGTGCTTATTTTCTGTTTACAAATCTTATGTGCTTTGAGAACTTGTGCCTCTGCTGCAAAAATTCTGTATCGTTCATTATAATTATTTGATCCCAACTCCCCTATCCCACCCCACCCCAAGAATTAGGATACTGGAAAAAGCATTGAGTTCTCTAGCACTTGTCAGACTTGGGGGCTTTTCTCACAGAAATTTATAACTGGTAGGCTGGCAACTTAGAGATCCTGCTGCAGATGCTGTGGTTCATAGAGTCTGTAGTTCATAGCATGGGAGAGTGAGGACGGTACGCTCAGGGTCCAACAGTGTGGCTGCTCTTCATTTAAAATTACCTGTCTCCCTCTCTCCTGCCCAGGCTGCATGTGCAAATTTTATTCATATACAGGAGAAAAGCACTGACGGTACACAGCTTTTATGGAGTCTGACAGACTCTTGCTATATCTGAGTGCTCTCAGTCGTCCCAGATGTAGCCTTCCTCATTCCAGCCATACCAGTTCTTATTCTGCAAGAGCTGAAGCCCCTGGAATAGTGTATGCATGGCTTTTTTGTCGTGTGTCTTGTTGAGATTCCAGTGCTTTTTGGATACAGTAGGTGATCTTCTAGTACTTTTTTAGAGCCTGGTGGTAGCGGTAGCAGTGGTAGAGAAAAAGTGAAGTTCTAGTCTACGGTGCTGAATTCTTACCTGAATTGCACTGCTGTCTTAGAACTGCTTTGCCCGGTATAGTTTGAGTGTTCCCAAATATGCTGTAGGGTACTAGTGACTTTATTTTTTGTACAGTGTACTTAAGTTTGCTTTTTTTTTTTTTTAATTCTTTTGACAGCTGGCTGGTGTGGGGATAGGAACCCTTGACCTTGGTGTTACAAGGCTTCACGCTAACCAACTGAGCTAACTGGCCGGCCCAGTTTGCTTGTACTAAATGAGCTAATAGTATTTTTAGAAACAGGTTCTAGAAGTTCATTCTACTTAAACGCAATGAAATTACTGAAATGTTTGCACTTGTGTGGGGGGCATATTTATATATGTGTTAGCATGATGGGAAGGTGAAAAAAATTAATTTGGCATTGACCTTGAGATTATAAGGAGTGCAGCGGTGCTGCTTGAAATTAAAGTTAGTTATCTAATGACCATAGCATGGCTGCAATGTATTTTTAAGAATATTTTCTTTGGATATTTCTTCCTTGCTGACTACAGAATTGTATAGTTTCTTTTGCCACCTGCTTGGAAAGTGGTCTTGGCATCATCTGCTTATTTTAGTCTCTCTGAAGCATCTGCTCTTCTCGGGCTCCCGCATTTTGACAATTTGATCAGTTTGTCTCATTTAAATATAGAATATTTTAGTGTGTATATTTTAAATGGTTTTTCTATAGGTAAAATACTTAAGTGCAGACGGTCTGGTTATATAGTCTGATCATAACAGAACACAGCCAAACAAATGTAGGAATGAATTTTGTTGAAAGCCACAACTGGGCACACCTAAGTAGGGGTTGATGAGCAGGTTTACCCATAAAAGAATCTCAAGGGTTATTATATTAGCCTTCCTTTGGGTTATGTATTTCATTTCTTCCTCTTGTGTGAAGAGGAAGGTGGCTTAAGATTTTTTTTCTTTCCCTATGCCTGAGTTTCACAGATGGAAAATTGAACATTGCCAAAGGAATTCTGCTTAGTAGATATAGTATGTTCATGTTTTAGAATAAAAATTGCCAAAACTTCATTGAAAAACTTATGAGGAAACATTAAATATTAATTAGGAAGAAGAAAGTTGAGTATTGGTATAGAATATAATTTTTTGAAATTATTACATTTGGTGTATGAGTCAATTACTCATCTGTGCTGCTGAGGACTTATGTTGATTGTTTAACCTACACTGCTCCATATAATAGCCATTAGCTGCATATGACTATTTAAATTTAAATTAATTAAAATGAAACAAAATTTAAGATTTAGTTTCTCATATTTCAGTGCTTAGTACTGGGTGGCTAGTGGCCACAGTATTGGACAGTACAGATACAGAACTCTTCCATTATCACAAAAAGTTCTATTGGACAGGGGTGGTAGACAGTATAGCTTTCTCTCTTTCTGAGAAAAATGGCATTTTATCTCTCTATATAAACAATCTTTCTCTAGTTCTAAACATTTCTTTTGGGGGAGACAGGAAGATTTATTAAAGTTTTATGAAATTGTCTCTAAATTTGAGGCAAACATCACAAAAATAAGTCCTTTAAACTCAGACATGCTTCTTGGATATGGAGAATGGTGGGGACGGTAAGCCCAGGACCTTGAATGAATGAATATTCTTGTACTAAGCTTGTGTTCTCAGAGCTGGAAAGCTACCTGTGGACACAGAAGATGGAAAGGAGATTTTCTTTTTTTTTTTTTCCTTTTTGTCTTTTTTCGTGTCCGGCAACGGACCGCAACCCTCAGTGTTGCGCCCGTACCGGACTGGGACCGGCAACGGGATCGCAACCCTTGGTGCTGCGCCCGCCCCTTGCTCAGCCAGTGAGCGGGAACCGGTCTGTATGTGGGATCCGAACCCTCGGCGGGAGCGGCCGGCCCAGGAAAGGAGATTTTCTGATCTTTCTGATTTTACATCTTTTTATTTTTAATGTGTTTTTTTTTTTTTTTTTCATTTTTATTGTGACTTGATGTCTTGTCAGGGGAACACATTTCTTGAAAGAACTCTGAAGACATTGGGGTTTGTTCATTCCCTAGCTTGATTCTAGGTAGTGATTGTTGTTGTCACATTTCCTTCTATACTGCCTTCACCCTAATATTTCAAGGGCAAACCAAAAGAATGCTAGCTTAACTAATGATCCACTTCTGCGTGCTTTATTTGGAACTGGCATAAATCAGTACTACCCACCCTACCAATTTTAGTGAAGATGGGCAAATACCAGAGAGAGATTTTGTACCAAAATAGTTTAAATAGTTTATTTTGATTTCATGTACTTATTTTAAATAAAGTCATTGTCATCCAAACACATTCAGTTTAACTCTCTATATATGAAATATGTAGTTTAAAGATATTTATTGTAAGTGGAAGCTCCAGAATTTGTATATAGAGTGAGAATCTTATGTGCATGAGTCTGGCTGGAAGGGAGCTGGGGTGCCAGGGGACTTCCTGTCAAGCTGTTTTTGCTTAGTAAATGCTATTTTTCTTGAATTGGATATTTACTTTGGGAGGCTTTAGGGAAAGCTAATGGAGATTAGGTTAAGCTTCCTGCCACTCTCCAAGTGACACCTGCCATGGCTGTATGTTAGTCTTTGTGGTTGTTTGATTATTTGATGGTTTCCTACTTTTTCCGTTGGGATACAAAATCATTGTATGAGAAAAATCAATTTTTAGGAATTATATCTGACCTTGAAATTCTAGAGAAAGTTTTTAAAAAGTATTTTTCAACCTTTGAGTCATAAAACCAATTTAATGAGTCAAGTTGAATATTTTTAAAAAGTAAAATAGAATTAGGTAGAAATGATCAGAGATGTGTGTGTCTATATTGAGTGGTGCTACAGAATGTGTTTTTTTATGTGAATGCAAGCAACATTTGAAAGACACTGTTCCAGTGTAAAGAACACTGCAATTTAGGAGAACTCTGGGAATCAGTGGTTTTGATGTAGCTTTAACAACTCTACTCAGTGCTGGGGGTGATCCTTACCTGCTAGGTGCCCACCAGGTCTTCTTTATAACCCTCCAGCCAGATTTGTTACCTGATGCTCGCAGAGTGCTATGCTTAATAGTGTCTATTTCTTGAATGATCCCTTCTTTTTTTCCTGGTGCCAACTGAGGTTCCTTAGCTGCCTGTCTTCCTGAAAGGTCTGATATTAAGGTCATTGCAATCTATGAAATATAAACCCTGAACCATATCATGTTTGTAGTATATATATAGTCTCCTACAATACTACATTTGTTAATTTTTTTTTTTTTTTTAAAGATGACCGGTAAGGGGATCTCAACCCTTGGCTTGG
>NW_007728670.1:223644-242307 GCF_000696425.1 Galeopterus variegatus | reverse complement strand
ATTTAAAGAGTCAGTATTGACCTTTAATGTTCCTAGAGTGTTTCTTAATTTTTACTACCCATATAGGCCTTGTTGTTTTTGAGGCATGAAATCCCTTTCTGAAAATACAACTCTTTAACATCTGAAAGTGACATGATAGCTGTGGATTTCTGCAAGGTTAAAAAATAGTTGTTTCAATGAACATATTTGTAGTATATTGGAAATTTCATGAAATCCCACTTTCTTAAGTCTCCACCCATATAGAGAACAATTCCACTGAAATTTTAGTTTTTAAGAACTTGAGGGTAGATTGTCATCAGTGTGAGGAGTTACTGCATGATGATAGGGCAATGACTGATCTTGGCATAAATCTAGGAGAAGAGTATTCAGTATAGTGTTTTGATTTTTATATGGAAAATATACCATTAAAGGTAAGTATTACTAAATGATTTAAACTCCGCAATGTGGCAAATTTGATATCTGGTCTTATTTCAAAGATAGCTTATAATTGAATAATTTATCTTAGATAGTTATTTTGAAATATATATATATTCATGCATGCACACACACCCCATGTACGATTACAGAAGCACACAAGGCAGTATTGATACAGTTTGTACGGGTTAAGTCCTCAGGTTTTGGACTCTGAGAGAGCTGGCAAAACAATCCCTGCTTTATTTTTGTTTACGTTTGCCTGGTATGTCTTTGCCTGTCCTTTTGTTTTTATACTTTTGTTTGTTTGTTTGTTTGTTGTTGTTTTTTTAATGACCAGTAAGGGGATCTCAACCCTTGGCTTGGTGTTGTCAACACCACGCTCAGCTAGTGAGCCAACCAGCCATCCCTATATAGGATCCGAACCCGTGGCCTTGGTGTTATCAGCACCACACTCTCCCAAGTGAGCCATGGGCCGGCCCTGTTTTTATACTTTAAAAATTACTTTTATTTAGATGTGTCTCCAGTATATAGTGTGGAGTTAGGTTTTGCTTTATTTTAGTCAATTAGAAAATCTCTTTTCTTTTAATATGAGTGAAATCCATTTACATTTATTCATATGTCAGATATGTTTTGTCTTGGCTCTGTCACTGTATTTTATTTTGTGTTATATATATATATATATATATATGTATGTATATACATTTTAAGTTTTTCACTGTGTAGTCTGCTTTTCTTTGCTTTTCTGTTCTGATATTTAGAAAGGTTTGTATTTTTGTCTTATTAGTTACTTTATATAATATTCTTAGTTCTGTATTGATAGTAACTATTAGTTCTTTTATGTGAACAAAGGTAAAACTCTTTTTAATTCTTCTCTCTTCTCCTTTCTCTTCTGTATCATCCAATTTTAGTCAATGGTATTTATTCACAATAGTGTGTATACTTGTGCTATTGTGTATGCTTAGATAGATGCTCCTCCACTTACAATGGGGTCACGTCTGGATCATTATTGTGTCAAAAATGCAATTAATACACCTAACCTACCAAATATCATAGCTTAGCCTAGCCTACCTTAAAGATGCTCAGAACACTTACATTATCCTACAGTTGAGCAAAATCATCTAACACAAAGCCTGTTTCATAATAAAGTATGAATTTCTTATGTAATTTATTGAATACTGTACTGAAAGTGAAAAACAGAACGGTTGTACACGTACTTGAAGTACGATTTCTACTGAATGCATATCACTTTAGCACCATTGTAAAGTTGAAAAATCCCAAGTTGAGTCATTGTAATTTGGGGACCCTTGGTACTTCTACTAGTTGATTTGTTATCTTTACGGCTATCCATTGACTCCTAGCTCTTACACCAACGTAATCAGTAAGCTTACTATACTTCCCCTTTGCTTTCTCTTCTCCCAGTTTATGTTATTTGCATTTATACAGTGCTATGGCCTAAAATATTTATGTTCTGTTTTGTTTATTATCTCCATTTGTTTATTTGTTGATTCTCAGTTTAAATACATGTAATGCTCACCCAAGTACTTTTTCAGAGTCTTTCCTAGCCATCCTTTGGCTGGCTGAAGTTTATCCTCTAGTAGTTTCTCAATAAGAGCTCATGGGAAACATATGGGGATATTATTTTGACACCATTTTCAGAACTTCTCTTTTGTTGCTTTATACTTGAAGGACAGCTTAGCAGGTTATAAAATTGTTGGCTCATACTTTGTTTCCTTGAGTAACTTCCAGGTGTTGTACAAATGTCTTCTGGCATTAAATGTTACTGTGGAGATGTATGAAGCCAGCTTCAATTTTTTCCCATTATTAATGACTTGTTTTTTTTAACCTATTTGCCCAGAGTATTCCCTCTTTATCTCTGATATCTAGTAACTTTACTAGGATATATTGGTGTTGACTGTTTAGCTCAATTTTTCTTGGTATATGTGTGTCCTTTTAATATGTGGATTCAAATATATTTTTATTTTGGGAAAATTTTATTTGATTATATCTTTTAATTCTTATTTTGTTTCATTGTTTTAGTTTTCTTTTTTGGAGGCCGTGGTTATATGTATGTTGAATCTCCCATATGTCTTTTATGTTTGTTATTTTTGCTTTAATCCTTTTAGATACTTTTTTATTTGTTTGTTTCTTGTCTTTAATGTCTCTTACTGTATTTTCTGCAACTCTCTTTGTTCTCCTTTCAGTTTCTTCCTTATTTCTGTTATGGTCTCTGTTATGGTTTTATTTACTCTTCTCTTTCTTTGTTAAGTCCTGTCAGCTCATGCTTCTATTCTTGTTATCTAGACATTTCTCCTTTGCATTCTTGTATTTCTGCTTTGTGGTCTTGTTCATAGAGGTGGTGGCTTCATTCATTTTCTTAAATTCATGCAAGAATATGTAGTTAAAATTTTTATCTTCTCCATTATAGTATTTTTTCTGGTAAGTGTTCTTTGACAGTTGGTACATTATGCTGGTTATTTCTACCCTTATTCCTATAATATCTCTCAGTTAATGCCATGCCAGTTACCTTTTTATTCCTTGTGGTTTATTGAATTGGATTTTCCTCAGTCTATTATTTGTAGGAGGTTTGGCTGGGGCCAGCGTAGATTTCCAGATTTCTGCATCAGAGATGGTCTCTCTGTATTGCCATAAGTCTTTTGCTTCTCCAAACCAGACTGAGTCTAAGAGGCCTTTTGCTACCAATTCTGTACTTCGCATTCCTTCCTTTGCAGCTGTGACTGGAGGGACACACCTCCAGCATGACAATGTAAATTCCTTTCCTTAAGGAAGTGTATTGTTGCTGTTGCTTTCTGAGATCTGCTGCTGCTGGGCCCTCCTCATCACATGCCACACCATCTGTCTCTGTCTCTGCTCTCCACCCCAGCATAGATTCTGTGTAGCTTGTGAGATATCAGCCCTGTTCTCAGGTACTCTGGCGTTCTTATATTTTTGTTTTTCTCCTAGGTTTTCTGAAAAAAGAGTTTTGTGTCACTTTTTTCTCCTTGTTGCTATGTGTATTTTCCAGGAAGATTCATGTCTATAATACTATCATGTTCATACCAGGAATTGCAACATGAGATTTTTATGTGTAATTATAATTACACATGTGTAATTATAATTCGAATAGCTCTGTCACCGTTTTACTGTACTCTAGTTGATTGTTATAAAATGGAGACCAATTTTACCACCAAATTAATTTTCTTTGAGGTCAGTCTAAAAGCAAGAAGTAGCCTCCAAAATGTATTTTCTCCCCTCCCAGTGGTCCCCACACTGTTCATTCTTGGACGACTTAACAATGGTATATAGTTAAGACATCCACTCTATTTCCACTTGGCTATAGTAAGAAAATGTCATTAAAATGAATGGAAGAAGTGAGTTACTTTTGATACTTTCAGTAAGGAATATGAATGAAATGTGACATTAATATTATTCTCTAGGGTCTGGTCTGTGGATAACCTTAAAAACCTTAAGGATTACCAGCACCCCACAAACTTTGATAAATATCATTATAAACTTTTTTTGTGTGTGTTTAGCATTCCTAAAGTGGGATTTACTGTGTACTTATCCTTTGTTTTAAGATTTTCTTTTCAGAGTTTGCAAACTAGTGACACCTGATATTTTTTATTTGGCCTTATCACTATTTAAACTTTTTTTAGAAGTTAGTTACCAACATTTCAAAATTAGGAAGATTTCACACAATATGAAGAAAACTTCCATATTTTCAGCTACTCTTGAGAAATTAGAAATCTGTCCATGCTGATTCTCATTCCTGTGTGGCAGTGATTTGCTGGAGCTGGGTGATGGCTACCTCCTTTTGATGGGGCCTGTGGTCTTCAGTTCACCCAAGATCCCACTTCTTCCTTATCTTACTTTGGGCTCACTTTGCTCATTTCCATTACCTGCTTGGACCCCAGAGATTTCGGTGATGTTCATTTAAAAAAATTCAAATTACAATTACTAGTCTGTTTCTGTTAGGCATTTGACAGTTGTTTTGCATTTAAATGCTTTAGTAGCACCTAAAACTAATGAACTCTACCATTAAAAACTGAAAGTTAGGGGCCGGCCAGTGGCTCACTCGGGAGAGTGCAGTGCTGATAACACGAAGGCCCCGGGTTCAGATCCCATATAGGGATGGCCGGTTTGCTCACTGGATGAGCGTGGTGCTGACAACACCAAGTCAAGGGTTAAGATCCCCTTACCGGTCATCTTTTTAAAAAACAAACAAACAAAAAAAACCCTGAAAGTTAGTGATCTCAGTTGCTGATTTCATGAAGCAGAGGCATTCAAGGGGAACTGAAAAATGAAGTGCCATTAAGAAGAGCTGTGGTTAAAAGGTTTTTCAGGATTCATGTACTATATTACTAATCTGGTGAAATGTTTCCTGCTGTTTGTTCACTCAGTAGAATATCTTATTTCTTCTTATGCATATAATCATGTGAAATCTAGATTGTTAAAAATTAGTTATTTCTCACTGCCTTTTCATATTTTAAAATATGAAAAACAAAACAAGCCTGGTTGATTTCTGTTTCTTATTTTAAATTATAGTATAGATAGCTAAAAAACAATGTTACAAAAAGAATAAGTTTACACTTTTTCTTAAGGTTTAGTAGATCTGATCAAATTTTGTTAGTAAAACACTTTTTCCAAGCTTTTTTAATTCATTAAACATTAAGAAAACATATGAATCAAGTATATAATACACATTTTGCTTTTGTTGTTAGTTAGATGTTCGCATTATTTGACACACTAAGTGAAAAAAAAATTTGTACATTTAAGTACATCAAGATGTTTCTGAATCATCAGAAGACAAAACTACGTTTGACATAGCTTTAGTGTTAAGCATGTATCTCTCTCTCTCTCTCTCTCTCTCTCTCTATCTATCTATATTTTTAAATTGGGTATAATTCACATACCATAAAATTTACCATTTTAAACTGTACAGTTTAGTGGTTCTTAGTATGTTCACACTGTTGTGCATCCATGACCACTGTCTGATGACGGAACATTTCATCACCCTCAAAAGAAACCCCAAACCCATTAGCAGTCACTCCCTATTCTCTTCTCCTCTCACCACCTAGCAACCATTAGTCTATTTTCTGTCTCTATGGATTTGTGTATTCTGTACCCTTCACATAACTGGAATGATACAATATATAATCTTTTGTGTTGTCTTCTTTCACTTAGCATAATGTTTTTAACATTCATCCATTTTATAACATGTGTCAGTGTACTTCATTCCTTTACATGGCTGAGTAATATTCCATTGTATGTATAGACCACATTTTGTTTATACATTCATAAGTTGATGAACATTTGGGTTGTTTCTACTTTTTGGTTATTATGAATAATGCTGCTATGTTATGAACATTCATGTACAAAATGACCACTGTCTGATGACGGAACATTTCATCACCCTCAAAAGAAACCCCAAACCCATTAGCAGTCACTCCCTATTCTCTCCTCCTCTCACCACCTAGCAACCATTAGTCTATTTTCTGTCTCTATGGATTTGCGTATTCTGTACCCTTCACATAACTGGAATGATACAATATATAATCTTTTGTGTTGTCTTCTTTCACTTAGCATAATGTTTTTAACATTCATCCATTTTATAACATGTGTCAGTGTACTTCATTCCTTTACATGGCTGAGTAATATTCCATTGTATGTATAGACCACATTTTGTTTATACATTCATAAGTTGATGAACATTTGGGTTGTTTCTACTTTTTGGTTATTATGAATAATGCTGCTATGTTATGAACATTCATGTACAAGTTTTTGCGTGGACATATGTTTTCAGTTCTCTTGGACCTAGGAGTCATATTGCTTGGTCATATGGTAATTCTGTATTTAACTTTTGAGGAACTGCCAAACTGTTTTCCATAGCAGCTGCACTATTTTACATTCTCACCAGCAATGTAGGAGAGTTCCAGTTTTTCCACATCCTGAGGAATACTTGTTATTTTCTGTTTTTTGTTGTTGGCTAGTTTTTGTTTTTTTAATTTCTAGCCATTCTAGTGGTGTGAAGTGGTATCTCAAGGTTTTGATTAGCATTTCCCTAATGACTAATGATCTTTTCATGTGTTTATTGGCCATATGTGTATCTTCTTTGGGGAAATATCTATTCAAGTCCTTCGCCCATTTTTTAATTGGTTCATTTTTTATTGTTGAGTAAGAGTTTTTTCTATATACTGGTACTAGGCCCTATCTATTTTTCACTGGTTGTGCTTTAAGTGTCATATCTAAGAAACCAGTGCTAATCCAAGGTCATAAAGATTTATACCTATGTTTTCTGTTAAGAGTCTAGCTTTTATATTTAGGCCTTTGATCTATTTTGAGTTACTTTTTCTATATGGTATGAGGTAAGGATCCAAACTTTATTCTTTTACATGTGGATATCTAGTTGTCCTACCGTCATTTTTTGAAAAGACAATTCTTTATACATGGAATCATCTTGGCACCCTTTTTAAAAATCAATTGACCATAGAGGAAAAGATGACTGGTAAGAGGAACTTAACCCTTGACTTGGTGTTGTCTGCACCACGCTCTCCGCAGTGAGCAACCGGCCATCCCTATATGGGATCCGAACCCATGGCCTTGGTGTTATCAGCACCACACTCTCCCAAGTGAGCCATGGGCTGGCCCCCTACTACTCAGAAATTCTAATGTAAAACCATTTTGGATTTAAACGTGTTTACTGAGTTAGAACAGTGTTTTTTAAGAATTAACATGAATAGTTGGTTTTTTTTTTTTTTTTCTTTTAAAGAGTACCGGTAAGGAGATCTTAACCCTTGACTGGTGTTGTCAGCACCATGCTCACCCACCATCCCTATATGGGATCCGAACCCGTGGCCTTGGTGTTATCAGCACCACAATCTCCCGAGTGAGCCACGGGCCGGCTCCTTATACATAGTTCATTTTTTTTTTTTTTTAAAGATGACCGGTAAGGGGATCTTAACCCTTGACTTGGTGTTGTCAGCACCACGCTCAGCCAGTGAGCGAACCGGCCATCCCTATGTGGGATCCGAACCCGGGGCCTTGGTGTTATTAGCACCGCACTCTACCAAGTGAGCCACGGGCCGGCCCTACATAGTTCATTTTAATGACTACTTCCTATCTCCACGTTGAGGAAATGTTTACTAGTTGTCCTGTTTACTCTCTCAAAAAAAACATAATATCATTTATAGAAGTATCTTATTATGTGGTTCATCAATCAGGTGTTTATTGACTGCTCACTACCAGTTAGCAAAGTTATTGATTTATAAAATATTGGGTTAGAGAGTGTGATTTATTTATTTATTTATTTATTTTTTGTGTGTGACCGGTAAGGGGATCACAACCCTTGGCTTGGTGTCTCCGGCACCGCGCTCAGCCAGTGAGTGCACCGGCCATCCCTACATAGGATCTGAACCTGTGGCCTCAGCACGCCTGCTTTGCTCCTAGCGCTGCACTCTCCCGAGTGAGCCACAGGGTCGGCCCTAGAGAGTGTGATTTAGATTAACTTCTACCAAAAGGATTTTTGGCATAGTTTTGTTTTGTTTTGTTTTGTTTTAGTGTTAGGACTTGCTAAGGGATTGGACATGGAGGATGCTGTAGTGAGACAGGTGATGGGGATGCCCCTGAGGTTTCTGGTGTGAGCTGCTGGGCAGGTGGGAAAGACCAGAGAAGGAGCAATGTTGAGAGGAAAGATTTTAAAAATTTAGTCTAGGATAGCAGAGCTGTGGAATAGACATGGATGTGTAGTTTGGAACTCAGAATGGAAACTTGAGTTGGAAAGAGAAATTGGGAAATTATCCATGGTATTTAGAGCTGTGGGGATGGATGAGATCTAGGGAGGTTGTAAGTAGTGAGTGAGAAGAGGCGCAGAACGACCCCTGAGGGAGGAAATGCCAACTTTTGGAGGTTGCAGAGAGGAGGATGGCTCGGACTTAGGAGGAGCAGCTAGAAAGTAGTAGAAGGAATGCCTGCCTTAAGAGTGTGGGGTCACAGAACTCAGCAGTGTTTGAAGGCAGGGGCCTGCTGAATTCTGCTGAGTTTAGGTTTTGTCAGAATGTTACCAAAACCCCAAAGGTCCATTTGCTCCCCTCTCAATAACCAATCATTGAGAGACAGGTGTTGGTGTAAGGAAAGGTAGCCTTTAATCAGGAAGCTGGCAGCCTGGAGAAATGGTGGACTCATGTCTCAAAGACCATCTCCACTTCTCCCAGACTTGCCGAAGGGTTTTATAGGGACAGGTGGTAGGGGGCTGATCCATGGTGATCTAAGCCAGTGACGTGCAGGCATAATCATAAAATTGCAGATAAACATCAAAGAACTTCTCAGGTGGGACATGATTCATGGTGACCATCCTCCATGAAGTTAAGTCACGGATTCAGTTCCTGTTAACCTCAAAAAGATCTAGTTAGTAAGCTACTAAAGAATGGCCACCTGGGTTAATAATTTCTTCTATAATTCTATGTACAGTGTGAGCAAATGTCATTATATTCTAGCAATCATGTGAACAAGAATCATTGTATTCTAATGTCCAGTTGCAAGCTATGTGGTTCAGGTTAGAAGAGTAAGAAAAAAATTTTTTTTTTAATTTAGAAGTTTAACAAAATGGAGTCACTTCTGTTCAGCCTGTTACAAGAAGAGAGCTAATACATCTTTTATTGCATTTGGCAGGAGCAGCTTCATTGAGGTGGTAGATGTGGAAACTAGTTTGGAATGGGTTGGAGATCGGTAATGAAAGGAAAGGGATAAAATGGAAACAAGGATGTATGACTTTATAGAAGTTTGTCTGTGTACGAATAAAGGGTGATAGCTGCAGAAAGGATACAGGTCAAGGGAATGTGGAAACTAGTTTGGAATGGGTTGGAGATAGGTAATGAAAGGAAAGGGATAAAATGGAAACAAGGATGTATGACTTTCTAGAAGTTTGTCTGTGTACGAATAAAGGGTGATAGCTGCAGAAAGGATACAGGTCAAGGGAAGCTTTATATTTTATTTTTATTTTTAACATGGAAAATTCTAGCTCCTGACCCACTTAGGGTTGTACCTGATGAAACTAGGGTCATTTACTTACACAGCTAGTGTATTTAGGAAAGTAATCTTGGTGAGGATTCAGTGAGAGAATGCATGTCAGCACTCCATACATGGAAAACACTTAAATGTTGGCTCTGGTGGCAGAGACAGGCAGAGAGGTCCAGAGGCACCACAACCTGGTCCCATTCCAGACTTATTTAGTAAGGCTGCTTTCCCGCAGCCCTTCTGCATTTTCTCATTTACTTTCTTCCTCTCCCTAAAACCTGTTCTTCCATTTCTTTCAAAGTTTCTGCCTGCCTGTGTAACCCTGGGACACCCTTCCCCACTGCTCCAGTTTCCACTGTTTCATTCTTTCTGACCCTCTGTGGCATCTGCTCTGTAACTGTGGTTCCTTACCTTTGGGTGGAGTCTTCCTGCAGTGCTTCAAAGTTATCTCAGGGGGTCAGGAATCCGTACGCATATTAAGTACCATCTGTGAATGAATAAATAATCTGTCTGGTAAATATGTGCTAATGTTTTCTAAATATATGTAGCTGCCATTTTGATAAGAAATCCTTTAGCAGCATTATGGACTTTGTTGCTTTTCGTTATGGATATGTTCACTGATTGCTTAAAGAACTATATTATACAGAGGTTGGCCACATTTTTTGATGTTAAAAAAGATTAGGAATCACTGTTCTACAACATCCAACATTCAGAATTCTGCTTCATGTTCTTCACTGTTATTTTACCTTTGCTGTACTGTCTCTTTAACTCACTTACAAATTGCTTGAGGGCAGAGGTTGTGGTTCTTTCTTCTTCCTTATACCTTACAGTAGAGGTTATTGGTAAACCACAGCCCTTGGGCAAAATCCAGTTTACTGCCTGTTTTCCCTCCAGCTAAGGATTTACAGATGGTTATTTGCAATATGATGCAAAAACACTAACTTTAAACCCCAATTAAGCAAAATGTTCCTCTTTCCCAAGAAAGAATTTTATTCTTCTCCTTAGCAGATGTGTATTACAAAAAGTTGTATTCAATTATTATTTTTATATTTTGAATTTTGTCAATAAAAATCATGTAGAAATTTGTTAGAAAACTTATTTGTTATGTAAGTACCTACATAATATCCTCAATTTTGCCTCTTGACCTGCATATCCTAAAATCTTTACCATCTGATCCTTCATGGAAAATTTGCCAACCTATGCTTTATAGTAGTAGTTCCCAAATTTGTCTGACATCTGGATTATCTGAAGAGCTGTAAGTACGTACGTAATTCCTCTACCCTGGAGATTCTGATGCAGTATGTCAGGGGTGGAGCCTGGGAACCCATATTTTTCACTAGCTGTTGAGTTGTTTAGGAATTGCTGCCTTCTAATGCATTCGTAGAGCTGAATCCTGAGAGGATATCTGTTTTCTTACTTCAGCATTTACTAGCAATGGGACCTTATCCAAGTAAGTACTTGTTCTGCAAGTTTTAAAAATTTCTAGTTGCCTTATTTACAGTCTTGCTTTACTTTCTGCAATAGTAGTTCTTTCACCTTTTGGGGTTGATGAGAACCTCTTTCAGAATCTGATGAAAATTATGGGCTTTCCCCCTAGTAGAATGCACCTGTATCAGTTTCCTGTGACTGCCAGGAATTACTACAGAAGTGCTTAAAATGACATAAATTTATTCTCTCCCAGTTGTGGAGGCCAGAAGTTCAAATGAAGGTGTCAGCAGGGCTGAAATCCCCCAGAGGCTCTAGGGAGGCCCCCTGCCTCCTCCAGCTTCTGGGCCGCGTTCCTGGGCTTGCAAGAGGCTGCATCAGTCTCAGTCTCTGCTCCAGGGTGGCACTGCTGCCTTTTCTTCTCCGTGTTTTTCTTTGCAAGTAATTCAGTCAGGCACGGAGTAGCCATAGAGTTCTGTTTCTTGTATTTGATTTAAAATGCCTGTGAAGTAAGGGGTTTGTATTAAAATATCTCTAAATTCCTTTCTAGCTATAAATTTCTTTAAGATCAAAACCTCTATTATATATAATAGTCTGATCCTAAAACTTTTTAGAGCTCTGTTAGCAAAGCAGAGAGGAACCTACATTGTACTTATGTCCTGGCAATTTGGTGTAATCCTTTACCTTTAGGAGAAGTTAGAAAAATCCCTTTTCCAGTTACTCATTTTAGCAATCTAAGGCAGATACTACTCTTAATTTCACTACTTAACATTTTCCCAGTGAAATAAAATGTACGTCGATGGATGCAAGGTGTGTAGACTTATATCCTACAACTTTGCTAAACTCACTTACTAGTAATAGGAGCTTATTGTAGCTTAATTGGGATATTTACATAGGCAGTCATGTCATATGTGAATAAGAATTTTATCTCTTCCTTTCCAATCTGTTGGCCTTTTATTTCTCCTTGTTACATTATTGAACTGGCTAGGACTTCTGGTACAGTGTTAAATAAGGGTGGTGATAGTGGACATCCTTGGCTTATTTTCAATCTTTGGGAGAAAGCATTCTAAATACTACTAAATATAATGTTAATTGTATGTTCTATGTGGAAACACTGAATCACATTGAGGAAATTCCTCTCTATTGCTAGTTCGATGAGGGTTTTTATCATGAATGAATGTTGAAATTTGTTTTTCTGCATCAATTCATATGATCATGAGGGTTTTCTTCAGACTGCTGATGTGGTGGATTACACTGATTTATTTTTGGATATGAACTAGCCTTGCATTCCTGGGATAAACCTAACTTGGTCATGGGTACTTGTATATTGTCTGCTAATATTCTGTTGAATATTTTTGCATCTATTCATGTTGGGTATTGGTCTGTACTTTTTGTTTGTTTATTTGCTTTGTATTTTCTGGTTTTGGTACCTGGGTGATATTGGCCTCATGAAATAAACTTGGGAGTATTCTTTCCTTTGCTATTTTCTGGAGGAGATTGTATAGAATTGGTATTATTTCTTTTTTGAAACATTTGATAGTATATGCCAGTGAAACCATCTGGACCAGGCAAATTATTTTTTGGAAGGTTTTTGACTATAAAATCAATTTCTTTAATAGAAATAGACTATTCAGTTTACCTATTTTATCTTGGATGAGTTTGGGTAGTTAATAGTTGGTGGCTTTCTAGTAATTGGTCCATTTTCCCTAAGTTGTCAAATTTATCCTTTTTTTTTTTTTTTTTTGAGACCGGCTGCACCGCGCTCAGCCAGTGAGCGCTGTGAGCACACCGGTCATCCCTATATAGGATCCGAACCCGTGGCAGGAGCGCTGCTGCGCTCCCAGAGCCGCACCCTCCCGAGTGCACCACGGGCTCGGCCCTCAAATTTATATTTGTAAAGTTGTTCTTAGTTTTCCCTGTTTTTGTGTGGTTTTTTGGGGTTTTTTTTTTTTGTTTTTTTTTTTACTTTTTTCTGTTTTTGTGTTTTAATGTCTATGGTATCTTCTCTTTTATTCCTGATATTGGTGATTTATGTTTTTTCTTTTTCTTTGTTTTGTTAGAAATTAATTTTATTAATTGTATTGACCTTTTCAAAGAGTCACTTTGGTTTCATCAGTTATTTTTCTGTTTTCCATTTCATTGATTTTTATTGATTTCTGTTCTTTTGATTCTTTGCTATTCATTTAATTCTTTGGTATTATTTGGTATTGTGACAATCTAGAACTTAGTTACATTAAAAATTTTTTCAAGTTTCTGTATGAATTTAATCACTGACTGACTCAAAGAACATGTTAAGATATTTTGTGTCTTCTAAATTTTTGTGTGTATTTTTAGTCAGGTTTATAGCAGTATAAGTATAATAGTGAAATTCACTCTTTTAGTGTTCAGTCTGTGAGTTTTGACAGACATATGAACTTATGTAACCACCACCACAATCAAGGTATTGAACAGTTCCATTACCTCCCCAAATAAAGTTTTGTGCTTTTGATTTATTTCTTTTATCACTTAACATTTGTGGGTAGAACATTTTTACTGTTTATTTTAAGAAAATCATAATACTTTTTAGGGCAGAAACCTCATAGTTCTTTGCTTTGTGTACTTGTTTGTCTAGCACTTTACTGTAATTGATAGCCAGTACCCAGCATTAGAAAATTAATCTGTAGGACTTACATGTAATGAATTAGTGTAGAGCCATTAACAGTCATGTTGTGGAAGAATATTTAATGACAGCCAATTTCACATGATATATTAAATTTCAAAGAGTATTGTATCAGTCTAGAATAGAACAGTACATTTAGAATCATTCCTTTTTGATTTAAGAAATTGTTTTTTATACACATAGAGAAATCACTGGAAGATATACTACAAAATTTTAATAGTGTTTTCTTATCCTTGTGTAGCGGAATTTTGGGCGATTTTCTTCTTTGTGATTGTTGGTATTGTTTTGAGTTACCACAGTGGAAGTATATTAGTTTAATATTCAGAAAGCCAGATCATTTTAGAAAAGATTAGAGCTCACCCTATTTTTAAATAGTATTTTTAATATAATTCTCTAGTTTGTATCTGAATTTTATTGTAATTTTGGTTATATCAGTATTCAGAGTTTTTCTTTATTATGAATATATAAATCTATTCATAGCTGAGCCATTTTAAAACTGTTTACTTTTACTTTCCTGCACAGAGTTTTCCTAGATTTAATAATTTTGGTTTTCTCTTTGCTTGCTTTTCTATGAAACAATCACTAATTCAACCCCAAACTCCTTGTCAGTTTTAGATCTCCCCTCAAGTCATTCAGATGCTACTGTATCAATTTCATCTTTTTGGAAAGTCTTTCTGGGAAACCTCTAACTTGCTCTAATTCGGACTGGTTATCTACTAAGCCTGTTGTACCGTTGACATCCTGATTATCTCTCTTCCCTATCATCCTGCAAATTCTATTTGCCTGTCTCCTGGGTTGCGTTCAGAATTTCTTGTGTCATGTGT
This sequence comes from Galeopterus variegatus, assembly GCF_000696425.1. NCBI lineage: Eukaryota > Metazoa > Chordata > Mammalia > Dermoptera > Cynocephalidae > Galeopterus > Galeopterus variegatus. Next base: position 227,976 of record NW_007728670.1, on the reverse strand, counting down.
CTTTTTCTTTCTTGGCTTATTTCCTCACTTTATTGAAGCACATCATCCAGTATCTCTCTGACAGCAAGAGGTTAGTTTTTTTAAATGTTGCACATTCAGATATTTTGCTATCCTCCTACCTGATTGATAGTTTGGCTGGGTGGAGAATTCTAGGTTGGAAATAGTTTTTCTTCAGGATTTTGAAGATAAAACTCCATGATCTTTCTAGCTTTCTATTCCAGTAGAGGAGTTCACAGTTAGTCTGATTCTTTATCCTTTGTATGTGTCCTCTTTTTCTTTTCTGACAATTTGTAGGCTCTTCTCTGACTCGTTCTGAAATTTCATGAGGATGTATGCCTTGGTGTGGGTCTGTTTTCATCCACTATGCTGGTTACTAGATGTCCTATGTCAGTCTAGAAATCCATGTCCTCAGATGTCCTTTAATTATTTCTTTGATTTCTTTTTCTCTGTTTTTTCTAGAACTCCTGTTACTTGAATGTTGCACTTTGTGGAATGGTTCTCTAATGTTCAAATCTTTTCTGTCCTGTTTTTCACCTTGACTACTGTTTGGAAGATTTTCCCCACTTTGCCTATCAATCCTTCTATTGAGACTTACTTTTGCAATCATATTAATTTCCAACAGGTTCTTTTTATGTATACATAAAGCACATTGTTTTCGTCTCATGGTTGTCACCTCGGCATCATCTCACCTCTTACCTCAATACGTATGTTAATGCTGGTTTCTTTTGAAGTTTTCTTTTTTGAGTGTTGTCTCTGCTTCCCCCAGGTCCTTTATCTTTGTTTGCTTTGCTCTCTATCTTTCACGTAGGGGCTTTTTGCAGGTATCTGGCAATATATAACTATGTGGGGGAAGAAGAACTTTTTCTCTGCTCTGTAAGGTTTTGTTGCTGTTGCCTGTTAATTAGGCCAACAAATGACGATTGACAGGAGAAAAGCATACACATTTTATTTGATGTTAGTATTTTCACGTGGCATGGGGACTTCATAGAAAAGAATTGAAAATTCCAAGTAAGCAGTTAGATTCAGGATCTTATATATCATTTTAACAAAGGATAATAAATCGTGGAGAAGTGACTAGATGAAGGAAAGGGGTTTGGGCTTCTAGGGGTGGCAAATTGTGGGAAAGTGACTAGGAAGTATATGTAGGAGAAGCTAATGGAAGAAAAGGGTCATTTTAGTAAGGTTGTGCAGACTCATCTCTGTGTCAGCTCCTTATTTCTGGTGATAAGAATGTTCTCTTCTTCTTGGTACCAAGAGGGCAACTTTCTCATGGGAAATCTATGCCTTGCTTTTAGGCAGAAAGGGGGAAGACTGAGAGCCCTTCTTGTATCTGCTGTTTCTTAAGTGTCTTCAGTTCGAAATAATTGTTATGCAGAGGTACATACTTTGCAACAGCATGTTCTGATCCCCTTCAACTCTCTGTTCTTATTTTAAGAGTAAGGGAATAAACAGTTGATTGATAGCCATGCAAGTGGTTGAGGCTTGTCGACACTGAGCCTCATTGTAGGGTGATCTGCTTGGAACATTTCACTGGGGAAGCCCAGATGTCAATATTTTTAGGTCTTTCCTCTTGAGTTCGTCAGATTTCCTAGAGAAGCCTCTTCCAATTTCTGCTGCTATATCATGGGAGCTGAATTAGTAAAGGGTGGGGATCAGAGTGATGGATCTTTGTTTCCAATAAGCACGTGTTTACTTAGTCTTCGTGTTGTTAGGATGTTTCTCACTCTTTAACCTCATCCTGATTTTACCACAGGCTAATATTGACCTAATTCATATAGAACCCTTTCACTGAGTGGTTCTCAAATGGGTTAGAAGTGGAGGCAGGATGTTTAGAGTTGCCTTTTGGGTTGTAACAGAGACTGTTGGCTAGGGATACTAAAAGTTTTGCAGTGCTAATGGCTGTAGGAGGGAGAATTGCTTCACCCAAAATGCCAATAGCTCTCCTTTTGAAACAGTGCAAGTTTAACTTAAAGCAAATCTTGATACCAGTTAAAGTTACTTCTTTGACTTTCCTGCTCTTTCTTAATTCATGTTTGCCAGTGGTGATTCTGATTTTAATGGTATTTGAAATAGTAATTCTGAAGATTTCTTTTGAGTAGGTGATCAGAGTGGAAGCAAGAAGACTAATCAGGTGATCACTGCGGAAGTCCGGATGAGAATTATTGGTGGCTTGGACCAGGGTGGTAGTAGTAAAGAAGGAGAGACAGAGGATGCAGAGGATATGTTTTGGATGTAGAGTCCACAGGACTTAGAGATGGATTGAAGTGGAGGATTAAGGAAAAGGATGAATCAAAGGTGGTCTTACGTTTTGTCTTGAGCAGACTGGATGAATAGCAGTTTTCTTTGCAAGGTGGAAAAGACTAGGGAAAAGAGTCAATTCCATATTGAGCATATTTTATAATTTTTTTTCAGTTCTTACTGTCATGTTTATTGTAAAGTGAAACAGCTGCAGGCACAAATGACTTCAGCTGTACAGCATTCTAAATTGTGTTATTCATGATTTCAGTGCTGACTGGTTCTCTTTGTTGAAAATCAACTTTACATGAGGACGCTAAAGCATCTGGGCCCAACAACAATGATAATTTTTTCTAAGGGACCCATTGCCTTTTTAGACTTGGTTATTATTCAACTGTCATTCAAAAAACCCTTGATTCTTTGGCTGCACCTCTCTTTACCCGCTCTTTATTGCTGCCATCCACTAACTTTATTTGTTGCGGATGTTGAGACTCGGCTTGTCTACCCCACTCCCTGGCATAATTATGGATAACTTTAGGGGCTGCATGGGCAATTTATTCAAGGTCCTGTCCTTGAGTTCTTTGATCTGTAGCATGCCAGCAGTGACAGCATGATACAGTGGTTTTGAATCCCAGTTACTCTACTTCCTAACTGTATAACTTTGCAAATAATGCTTAACCTTTTGTGTCTCATTTTCCTCATTTGTAAATTAGAGATAATAGTATCTGTACATTTGGGTTTTTGTGAAGATTTAATAAGGAAATAATGTAAAGTATTTTCTATGCCTAATTACTAATGCCTGGCACACAATAAATATTCCATAAGTGCTAGCTATTAAGATTATTATTATTTACTTATATATCTATTTAATAATATGTGCTACTATTGTTATTTTAGTTAAACAATCCCTCCAAAAGCTAAACCTGGAAGCTCATACCCTCAAACTTTAACCTCTTAAATTTTAAGTGCCAAAAAAGAGACACTGAGCACGATTTCCTAGTGTGTTCAATGTACTTGCTTTAAAATGATAAAATAAAACTTATCAGCACTTCAGTTACCCAGGGGGCTTTTCAAACTGCCCCGGCTTTCCTTCTGGAAGTTTGAACAGAATGTTGTGGAGATGGGGTGGCATCAAGTATCTCTGTTGTAATTGCCCTCACTCCTTCCCTTCTCTTCTAGTTAATCACCCCTTTGCTTTGCTTCCTTCTCTCCCCAGGCTCACCTCCATTAATTGGCACCTTGAACCACTTTCTCATGGCCATCCTTAATTAACGTCCTCTCGTTCTTTCTTGCCCACTTGCTCTGCTAACCCCTAACTTTGGATAAATCCAATCCAGTCTGCCTCTATCTGGGCTGCTGAAAGCCACAGTTCCTGAGCTATGTGAGTTTCATTCATGGGTTATTTTGGCTCTTTATTTTTTATTTTTATTTTTTTTAAAGATGACCGGTAAGGGGATCTCAACCCTTGGCTTGGTGTTGTCAGCACCACGCTCAGCCAGTGAGCCAACCGGCCATCCCTATATGAGATCCGAACCCGTGGCCTTGGTGTTATCAGCACCGCACTCTCCCGAGTGAGCCACGGGCCGGCCTTATTTTGGCTCTTTAATCTTTACTGTTCATATTAGAATACCTGACCTTACATGACACAATAGGCATATGGCACTTTTAGTTAATAGTGATTCCAAAAGTGACTTCACTGTCATGTAATCCGATTACCTGGGATTTCTGTGGTACTATCTATCAATTATATCTCCTTTATTTTCACAACATTTTTCGGTGGTTTAATGGTATTAATGTTTCATAAATGAGAAAACTAAGGCACAGAATGGTAAAATAGTTTACGACATCAGCTTGCGGGAATAATTCTTTTTGAACATTGAAAGGCAAGTTATTATGGTTATATATTAAGCCACCTTTTTTTCTACATTAATTCTGTTTTGTGGGTCAGTAAAATGGCTTTAGCATCACTATTTTTAAGGAGTTTGTAATTGGTTGTTGTTGTTTTCATTTTCTTTTTGAGATGTGAACGTCTTGATCAATTCTTTTTTTTTTTTTTTTTTTTAAAGATGACCGGTAAGGGGATCTTAACCCTTGACT
>NW_007728670.1:208514-222965 GCF_000696425.1 Galeopterus variegatus | reverse complement strand
GAACCCAGGGCCTTGGTGTTATCAGCACCGCACTCTCCCGAGTGAGCCACGGGCCGGCCTGATCAATTCTAATCTATAACTTTTGGGGGAGGTGTATTGATACATATTTGAGTGTGTGTGTGTGTGTGTGTGTGTGTGTGTAGCAGGTTATAATCCTTAGCTTTGGTTTTTATTTTTATTTTTTTGGCAGCTGGCTGGTATGGGAATCCGAACCCTTGACCTTGATGTTTCAAGACTGCACTATAACCAACTGAGCTAACTGGCCAGCCCTTAGCTTTGGTTTTTAATAAGAGTTTTGAAAATTCATTATAACTACAGAAGTTTCCTTCCAGTTTTTATTCCGTCGTCTTCATTCCCTTTGGAAATAGTGGACCTGACCCAATTCTTTTTTGAGAATTCATTTCAGAGAACAGTGTGTTAGAATATTTTTGTTCTTCTAATCAAGTGCAATGTAAGAACTGACAGGTGTCCATGGTTTCTGTTCTTTAACATGCAAATAATCTTGCTTCTTTGTTAAAATATTAGCTTTATTATTATGTTTATTGGTCCTGTGATAGCAGAGTTTGATCTGAGGAACTTAGCTACTTCATACATAAGATAAATTGCTCTTTCTCTACAAACATTTTTTATCTTGATTTTGTTAGTCATTTAAGTTTCCAACAGCGATCCTTGACGTATGTTCTAAAAGAATATCATATATATTGGAAATTAAATTTGTTGTTGAATAAAATTTGGATTATTAGAAAATTCAACATGACTGTATTGCTACATCTGGATTTCTTGATAAAAAATTGATGCAGCCACCTCTTTGATTTAGGATGCCGTGCAAGTCTTGATAAGTTGACCTCTAGTCTGAAAATAAGTTTTGTTGAGAGATAAAACATATATTGGATCAACTCTTAATGATTATACTTTGAAAGTATTTATTTTTATGTATTTTTTTAAAGTTTTTATTTTTAAAATTTCTTTTTATACTTCTTAAGTATTTAGAAAGGAAAATTGAGAACCACTTACAATATGTAATGTTGGATGTCTATTAAAATGTTCTTTCCCACTACATAGGCCTATGTATCCAGTATTTTACATTCATAAAGTTTTTATTTTTAAAATTTCTTTTTATACTTCTTAAGTATTTAGAAAGGAAAATTGAGAACCACTTACAATATGTAATGTTAGATGTCTATTAAAATGTTCTTTCCCACTACATAGGCCTATGTATCCAGTATTTTACATTCATGTAGCAGAGATTGCATTAAAGGAATACTTGGTTATGAAACATCTATTCATACTTGTGTAGATATGGAGCTAGGAAACTTTCCATATTACCTCTTAATAGCCCAATAATTGTTTTTCTCAAGAGTTTAAACTGTTATTCACTTTAGAATAATACTTGAAATGTTCTTGTTTATTTTATATCCATAATATATAACCGTTCCTGATTCTGATTTATTGGATGAAGAATGAATTAATAAAAGTATAGTGTGTGTGTAGATGTATGTGTGTGTGTATCTTCCTCAAAGGATTGTCAACAGGGGCATGATATGGGAAGTTTTCGTTAATAAATATATTCTCTGTCCTTTTTAAAAATGCAGTTAGTGGTATCCTTCATGCTGTTCTACACTTTGCTGTTATTACATAATGCGATGATTGTGTAATATTCCATTACATAGATAAATCATAATTTATTTTTAATTGTGATAAAATACACATAACATGAAATTTGACATCTTAACCATTTTAAGTGTATGGTTTAGTATTGTTAAGTATACTCACATTGTTGTGCAACCAATCTCTAAAACTTTTTCATCTTGCAAAACTGAAGCTCTAGCCGGTTAGCTCACTTGGTTAGAGGGTGGTGCTAACACTGAGGTCACAGGATCAGATCCCCAGACTGCTGGGTGCCAAAAAAAAAAAAAAAACCCCAAAACACAACACATACAAAACTGAAGCTCTATACCATTAAACGATAATTTCCCTTCCAATAGCCCCTGGCAACCGCCATTTTATTTTCTGTTTCTATGAATTTGAGCTAGTCTCTCTTTTCATCTTTGCTCTTGCACACAATGCTGCAATAAATAGCCTTGCATATGTGTCATTTTGCCCATAAATGAGTACATCTGTAGGATGAGTTCTTAGAAGTAGAATTTGCTGGGTAAAAAGGTTTGCGCATTTCTTAAATTTGAAATATAGTGCCAAAATGACTTCCAAAAAGACTGTAGCAATTTATACTACTCCCAGCAATTTACCAGCTGTTTAAATATGTTTCAATAAAGTTAGCTTGTCAGCTGAACTGAACCAGGAACTTGGGAAAGGAAAGGCCACTCTGAAGAAAAGTTGGTGCTGCTACATTTTGCAAGAGGCTAGGCTATTCCTTAAGGAGCATTTGATATCATCCTTTAATGTAGCTTCCATGTCATATTCATTTTAAATTTTTTTAAATACATTTTTCACAGACATTGTAAGCTATTTGAATATTAGTAATAATGTCTGCTAGTATGATTGGAATACCTCACTTTGCAAGTAGATACCACAACTTAATATGTGTTTGGCTCAGCTGAAAATTTCCTTAATAGAAAATTTTAATATCCTTAAAATGAGTGGATAGATGCCTTGCTTAAAAATATTTTAATAGAAAGAAAAAATCAGCAAAACCCTTTTCTCAAATGAGCTATTATGAAGAGATCCACTGTATTATGAGGAGCTCCACTATATTGGGGTGACAGTGGGGGGTGAGCAGGGAAGAGGGAGGCTGGGAGAGGTTAAGTAGTTGGGCTCCAGTTCTCCCCATCCCTATTTCATCCAGAACTGTTACTCACAGTGGCTCAAAGTTTTTCTTTATAGCAGTAGATGAAAGGAGGATAGGGTAAAAGTGAATACTAATGTATAATTAGCCTCTTGTAGTTCATATTAGGCATTTGAGGAACCCTAGAAGCTTCTTTGTAGAATCCTGATGTTTGAAAACTGATGCTTGATTTTATTTTTTCTGTGAAGTAAATGTGCTATAAAATGAAGCATAACTACGTAGAAATACCGCTATTTTCCTTAGAGTGTGCATATAGGTTTTGTTGTAATTACTTTTCATCTGGAGATTTTAAATAAATTTAGCATCTTTATTAGTTTTCTTATTTTAAAGTGAAAATACTTACTTTTTAATTTTTTGTTTATTTATTTTTTTAAAAAGATGACCGGAAAGGGGATCTTAACCCTTGACTTGGTGTTATCAGCACCATGCTCTTCAAGTGAGCAAACCGGCCATCCCCATATAGGGAACTGAACCCGTGGCCTTGGTGTTATCAGCACCACAATCTCCCGAATGAGCCACGGGCCGGCCCAATACTTACTTTTTAAAATGTTTGAATATTTTCTTATAAAGTAGAATTTGGAGGGTTCTGGGAACCACCTCACCAAAAGATGATCAGTATTAATAGTTTGGAATTCATTCCCCCAGACTTTTTTCAGCACATTAAATAACATGTAAATTTTATTCCTTCTTTAGAAAAAAATGAGATCGTGTTATATATATTGTTTTGAGATTTGCTTTGTTTAATTGTTAACATGTCTTTTTTGGGATAGTGTACAGAGGTACCCTCCCTTCTTTTAATGGATTTATACTCTTAAGTTATATCTTAATTTTCTTGTCCATTCTTCTGTTGGCGAACATTTAAATTGTAATAAGCATCCTTTATACATATGTCTTTCCCATTTGGACAAATGTTTCTGTAGGATAAAGTCTAGGAAATAGAACTTCTATTTCCAAGGACCATTTTTGTTTTAATGGATATTTTGGGGCTCTATAAAATATCAATGTTCTGATTTTTATAGAAAATAAACTTAGTTTTAAACGTTCAGAAGTTTTAGCTATGTAACTTCTCATCATTGATGTACACCATCTTTTCTTTTTTTTTTTTTTTTACCATTTTTTTTCTAATATAAGGTTTCTAATAATGTAAACATCTTTAAAATGACAGCTTTGAAACTTTTTATTCTCACAGTGATGGAATGGGGGGAAGATATTAAAGCAATTTCAAAAGATGAAGCAATGATGTTGGTGAATCATCAGGCAACAGGAGATGTGTGCACTCTGATGATGTGCCTCCAGGACAAAGGAATGGTAAGCTCTCTTGAAGGCAGCAGGCAGACATCTAGAAGGGGCAGGCCAAAAAAGGATCAAGTGTCTTACTATAGTAGGAACATAGACTTAGACTTACATATGTATACTTTTCCTGAGAATTTAGAAAATATTAAAAAGAAGTAATATATCATTCTAAGTCATTCCAGGAGAGAAATTTAGAGACTTAAAAAAAATAACCGGGATAATGTGAATTATGTCTGAATAAAACTGTTTTAAAAAATAATAACTGGAATGAAAGCAAAGTTAATATAGTTCAAATTGAAGGCCATCTTGAGGTGAAGTGGCGGATCTCCAGTTTGAGCAATACAATCACAAAATGCAGTATTGCTTAAGACAGAAGAGTAAAATTTCTCAGTGAGTTAGGTGATCTTGGGGATCTTTGGCCAGAAGAAAATAAAGTTAGTGTTATTCTGTGTTTTATTTACAAAGTAAATTGAAACTTGTTTTATCCAGTGTTACTAAGGCTGTGTTTGAACTGTTGATTTTACATTGCTTATATTGATAACTAAAATATATTTACAAAGTGAGTGGATTTAAAAAATAAATTTGGTCTTTAGCATTAGAAGAATTATCAGCTTACAAGATAAAGAGGTTATACTTACAGAAAACTAAGTAAATGGAAAGTGTCTAAAATTAATGGAGTTATTGTTTGGCCTAATAGTAAATAAATAAATCAATAGATGTTCAGTAAGTGCTTAACAGTCATGATCACTGACCATAAGAGGTGGACACCATCCTTTCTCATCAAGGAGCTAACAGTCCAGTGGCAGGAGGTAGGAGGGTATCATAAGCAATACTGAATTGCAAAGTGAGAGGTCTGCAGTGGAGGGTGAACTTGCCACGTACCTGATGGATATAGAAAACTTTGTGTAAGGGAGAAGACATAAACATGGCTTTGAAGGATGAATAAAATTTTGGCAGGTAGAGTTGTGAAACAGAGGCCTTCTTCCTTAGTGAAACAATCTTGGCAAAAAAATCGAGGCAAGAATAAGCCTGGTGTGTTTAGGTCCTAGAGATTTTGACTCACTAGGTCAGGGTAGGGTCAGAAAATGTAGTGAGATAAAAGGAAAGTATGTTTGATTATTGCAGAATCTATTGTTTTTCTTGTTTACCTGAAAAGCAGAGGCATAATCTGGCTGGAATGTAGAATAAATTCAATTCTTTCTTGTATTCAAAATCTGTAATAGTTAAACAAAAGAATATCACTGTTTATATATTTGAATGGCTGGCTGGTTAGCTCATTTGGTTAGAGTGCAGCCCATGACACTAAGGTAAAAGGTTCAGATTCCTGTACTGGCCGGCCACACACACACACACACACACCACACACACACACACACACACCACACACACACACACACACACCACACACACACACACACACACCACACACACACACACACACACCACACACACACACACACACACCACACACACACACACACACACCACACACACACACACACACACCACACACACACACACGTATATATATTTGTACTTATAATAATATTTATTGCTTGTCCCCTAAACTCATGATGTTAAAATTTTGTAAAAACTAATTTATTGGCTTTCTATAAAAGAGAATCCCCAATTGGCTAATATTTTTATTCTTACTGATATAATAATTACATTTGTAGTGATTATTCTGAGGACCTACAATGTCCTTAAGTAGTTTTTTAATCTCAAAGAATGATTAAAATGGTCAGTATAAATATGCTGTATTCTAACTGTATAAATATGCTGTATTCAAACTGTATTCTAACTCCAGTTTGGCAGAGATCATAACTGTATTAACCAGAATATTACATAGTGTGAAATTTATCAGTCATGTGGACAAAAGAAAGGTTGGTTAGTTTATTTGCTTTTGCAAAAAGATTTGAGTTAGATTTGATTTCTGTCCCAAGTGACTTTGTTTTTATTTTCCAATTAGTTAATTCTGAGCATTTTTATAGTGCTCTGGTATTACCAAATAATTTGAAATCTATAAGAATTTTTGTCTTCTTTCATAAAGGAGTAATTGAGAAAGATAAATAATCTCCACTTCCTGCCTAATAAGTACAAGGCAGTATTGATTTATATTTACCAGTAGGAATGTTTACTTGACATACTTTATATTCAAGGGTACGTTCAAAGAAGGAAGGCTATTGCTAAATTGTGGGACAGTTAAAAAAATATTACACTAATGGTGATGTGATTGTAACATAGCTTTTTGAATGCAGGAAACTTGTTGGAGTGCCCATCAGTGTTTCTCAGTGGGGGTACTGTTGGCATTTTGGTAGGACCACACTGTTGTCTGGAGCTGTCCTGGGCATTGCCAGATGTTTGCCTACCTGACTGTTACCCACTAAATGCTAGTAGCACTCCCTAGTCTTTGTGACAACCAAAATTGTCCTTCTGGATTTCCATAGTCATCCTATGGAGAACCATTGACCTTATTATAATTTCAAAAGGACATAAAGAGTGGAGTCATTTATTTAAGTCTTCTCTAGATGATGTTTTGATATGTAGAAAATCTGTGCTTCTAAATAAAGAATAATTGATGTAGACTAATTTTGTTTCTTAGAAATAACTAACAAAGTTCTGAGCAACAGACCTATCAAACATTGACAGAGTTGACTCAGGCAGCTGTGTTGGCTGATCTTTTTTTTTTTTTTTGAAGAATACAAGGATACTTCAAAAAGTTCATGGAAAAGTAGAATTAAAAGATAATATGAATCTTTCTGTGAACTTTTTGAAGTATCCCTGTATGAAACAAAAGATTAATTGCATTTTCCAAATGTGCTGGTACCTTTTTAATAAGTATCTGTGAAGTGAGTGAAGAGTATTGCCCTTTTATGGTAATTTATGATAAAACTAAGAATTTTCATTTCTGTCAAAGAACTTTCTTAAATGTTTAATAAACATTTATTGACTTATAACATTTCTCCCAAAATAAGTTAGGACAGAATTATCTATACAAATCTTAGAAGATAGCTTGTCTGTCCTACTAAATTTATTCGTTTTAGGTGACTCTTATAACTGAAGAGGTAAATCCAACATAAATTAAAACTTAAAAGCTAGTTACTTTAGTGTTGGTGTCTTCTTTTTTTTTTGGCAGCTGGCCAGTATGGGGATCCGAACCCATGACCTTGGTGTTATAAGGCTGTGCTCTAACTAGTGTTGGTATTTTAAACCTAGACCAACACATTACAGCTATACTTTATACTTTGTATAAAGCTTAAATGCTTTATAGGTTGGATTCACTTGATTTTTTGTTTGTTTCTTGAGGCAGTTTCCAACAAATTCCATTTAATTCAAATCTCAATTTATTTAAACAAAGCAGCCATCATTGCAAAGCAAAACAAGACTGAAAATGAGATGCTGGTGGTTAAATGTTTTATTTGAGGTATTAACTTTTTATATTTTATCATTAAGGTACACTCATTTTATAAAGCTCTAGTGCTTATTAATTAAATGTATATCCCTCATTTGATAACTTTAACTGTTTTATTGTATTGTTTCAAAATAATTTTACAAGTTAATTTTACAAGAACTACCAGAGACTTTGTTTAGGGTACAACAGATGTGAAATCATTAAGTGCAGACTTAAGTTAATTCAGCTTCACTGTGACTTAGGATTCCAAGACTTGGAATCAAGACCTGTAATTTTTCATGTAGACTCTATTAGTAACTGTGTATATTTGTATAAATAGCATTAGGTTTAAGATATTTAGGTTAATTAAGAGTATGCTTAGGTGATTATATTTAAAATTTGGAGACTTGGCTAGACTATAGTTAGTTTTCTTCTATCCGTCATTTAATTATTTCTTGCTTTTAAATATTTAGGTTGTTGCTCAAATGATGTGGTTGATGGATCATATCTTTAAGTATACAAACTTTGGAATTGTTTCTCTAATTCACGGAGACTTCTTTATAAGACAGGTAAGTAATGAGCATTTTTTTCCCACAGTGAAAGCCTTTTCAGACTGATTCTTGATTATAAAAAGAGGTGTAACAAAACAAATTATAATAGATAGGGCCATTTCTGGTGTCTCAGGGAGCTCTTTTTCTGAATCTTTGTTCCCTAAACATTTATTTCAATTTGAATTTGAGTATGCATAAGTATTAAAATGCTTATAATGCAAATATCCTAATCTCTACTCTCCTCCCGTCTAGAGGGTATAGTGCCGTTTAGTAAACATTTATCAAGCACCTGCCACATTCCCTGCTCTTCAACTTCTTAGCTATGTGAATTAGTCAAATTACTTAAATGCTCAAAGTTCCTTTGTTTTTCAGATGAATAATAGTACCCCCTCAGTTGGTCGTTGTAAGGATTAAATGAAGCACTGCATGTAAAGCACTCAGAACTACCTTCATCATCATTTTTATCATGATTACACTATCATTACCTATAGCATCACTGTTATTTTTATTTACAAGGCACTGTTATATGATATAGAAGGTATCTAAATTTACCAGTAGGGAGATTATTAAATAAATAATAAATATAATAATAGGAAATGTTGGGAATTCATAGTAGGAAAAGTGAACACATCGGATATCTGTGAATCCATTAAAACTTTAGAGGAGAAGATTATATTTGGCATAAATTTTGAGAATGGGTGTGTATTTGATGGAGAAAGGTGAATTGGGAAGGGTCCCAAGCATTAGGAATAGTTGAGTGTAAGAAAGAGAATCATAGCTTCTTATCACGTCATTGCTACATTATAGTATTTCCCTTATATGCTGCTCATATCACATGCTTTATTTTCTCCAAAGTGGATAACTGAAATATGATATGTAAGAGTTTTTATGTGTGGTAATACCACACTTACCTGGTGTTTATATATTGAGCAACTTTAACCTGGATTGTGCAGTGCCTTACATGTAATAAGTACTGAATGAATAACTGGTGAGTCTAATTAAGCCTCTTCTAAGAACACAAATTCAAAAATAAGGGGGAAGCGAGTAGGAAAACTTCTAAGTTCTGTGAAAATACGTGTCATAAAATACATATACTTTACTCCAGACAATTTTATGTACAGAGTGTACTTTTTTCACATGCAGTGCAGTTATCGTGTTTCTTCTGAGCAGAGACAAATAGAAGCACAGACTGGATCCTCAGGACGAAGTGGCAGTGGGAATTGGCCACAAGGTCAAGATAAAATAAGCAGTGCTCAGAACAACTTAACAAAGAACCTAGCCTAGTATTTCAGAGAAGACAGTAGAACCAGCAACTGGAAAGCTTAGCAGTCCTGGGGAATCCAGTGGAAAAACTAACTCAGCCCCTTAGATCATTTCCAGTCTGAAGAAATTATTGAATTTATAGGGTAGTATAACAATTGACCCTAAAGATAATCTTCAGGCATCAAGAAGAGGCTAAGTCATAATATATTATTAGTGTACTTGGAGGGTATAAAAGTCAAAAATTATGTATTCCAAAATGTTTTCCTTGTTATTACAGTATAAAGTTTTGTATACTTAAAGACTATATCTCAAAGTGTCTAGGAGATTTGAAAATTTATTTCTAAAGAGCAACATTTTCCCCCAATAGATTAGATAAAAATCTATAGCATGGAGGGAGAGAAGAGAAAAGGTATTAATGTCAAAAAAAAAAAAAAAAAAAGGTTTCTTGGGACTTTGCTACTAGACCATTTTGATAAGATTTTTGAAGAATAGTAAAAATATTTTATGTGTAGTCTTAGGAACTTAATAGCTATCTTAATCATAATCAATTTAATTAGTAAACTAGCTAAGAAAATGTCTTACTTGTTCTGCACTTGGGATACACTTAGCCTACAGACAGAAAGCATAGTAATTATTTTGAGGATCTTCCGTAATTGTAATTGCTGGAAAATTATTAGCAAATTGATCACACTGAAAGGAAGAACCTTTGTGATATTTAGTTGTGTAGGTTTGGGGCCTTCCTCCAAATTTTTCTAGATTCTTCTTTTTAAGTCATCCTCTTTCTTCTCTTTCCCTCACAACTAAGATCTAGTCCATGAGAATGTCCTGTTAGCTTTATTTTCAAATTCTTTTCTGAAAGTACCCCTTTCTCATCAGTACACTGTAATCGAATCTCATCAAACTCCCTTGTGTAGACTGCTGCAAAAGTGTCTTAATTATCTCCTGCAGTCTTTTTGTCACAGGAACCAGCAGATTTTTTAAAAATACAAATAAGATTATGATACTTCCTTGTCCAAAACTGTACACTGATTTCCCACCCAAAACTACTTACTTTGCTCAAGGCCCTTCTTAGTTAGTTGGTCTCCACCTCCTGCTGCACTTTCATCTCCTACCACAGTATCCTCGTTCATCACACTTCAGCCACGCGGGCCTTGATGCTGTTCTTTGAACTTGCCAAGCTCGTCCCCACCTCAGGGCCTTTGGCCTTTCCTCCTCGTCACCTAGAGTGTTCTGCCTGTCATCTTCACATGGCTTATTCCCTTACGTTATCAGCTCTTTGCTCAAATGTGATCTCAAATCAGCTTTCCCTGAACTTCTCGACCCTTTCTATCCTCTTACTCTTTCTTTCATAGCACAAATCACCAATTGAGTTTACACTCCATATCTAGTATCTTACCAAACTAGAGTAAAGTTCCACAAGGTCTCTTATTTACTCCTCTGTCTCTAGTGTCTAGGACAATGCTTGGCAAATAGTAGGGCCTCAGTAAGTAGTCACTGAATTGAGGAATGACTGAACTTTCACGGCAGTCAGAGCAATTTGCTTTTCCTTCAGGAGGAAAGATTAAAAGTGCTAATAACTTCTCTCTTACCATTGTGGTCAAAAAAAGAAATAAGTTGGGGGGGAAATCACTATTCTGTTCTAAGGTTGGATTCTAATGTAGAAGTTGTTATTTCTATTTAATTTTATGGCATTTTAATTTCAGATTACCTGTACTTATTATATGTATGTACCTTCTAGGGAAAATCTTATCGTGACCAACAGCTGCTTCTTCTCAAGAAGCACCTAGAAAATAATTACAGGAGCAGAAATCGAAAATGGATTGTTTTGTTTCCAGAAGGGGGCTTCCTCAGGAAGAGGCGAGAAACAAGTCAGACATTTGCCAAGAAAAATAACTTGCCATTTCTTACACACGTCACTCTGCCAAGGTTTGGGGCAACAAAAATTATTTTGAGTACACTTGTAGCACGACAGGAAAATGGAAATCCAGCAGGAGGAGATGCTAAAGAATTAGGTATGATGGTTTTTAGCATTTTTTTACCTTGTTAGAATTAAAGGATTTTCTGGAGTTCTAGAAGATGGTAATTGTTTTTTTTTTAATATTTATAATTTTTATCAAATAGAAATAATAATCAGGGAGAAGATGAAGCTATAATTTTTTTAATGTTTCTATTTATAAAAGTAGTCTATGCTTACGATAATTTATTCAAAGTCAAAGGTGTCTTTCCCCTGTCCTACCTATCCTTACTCTGGACTTTTCTCACTGCTGCAGTAAACATTTCTGTAAATATTTTTACATATTTGTCAAACTATTTCTGTAGTATAGATTCCTAGAAGTGGACTTGCTAGATTAGAAGATATAGATATAGAAACGACTTATTTGAAAAACTAATCATAGATATGCAAAAACAAATAGTGATACAGGAAGTTTTTGTTTATCTTTAATACAAGAATTAATTTAATGTATTTGCCAGCATTTATTAAGAACCTTTGGGCCGGCCCGTGGCTCACTCGGGGGAGTGCGGTGCTGATAACACCAAGGCCCCGGGTTCAGATCCCATATAGGGATGGCCAGTTCGCTCACTGGCTGAGCGTGGTGCTGACAACACCAAGTCAAGGGTTAAGATCCCCTTACCGGTCATCTTTTAAAAAAAAAAAGAACCTTAAACTGTTAATAAATGTTGCATTATTCCACTGCAAATAATATTAAAAGGAAATAATCTGAAGCATAAAGCAGTTTATCACAGCAATATTTATAATAGCAAAAAATTGAAATAGCCAGAGGGAGAATAATGAGTAATTATGAAATATCCATAAAATGGAATACAACACAGCCATTACAGATGATGTTTATGGAGAGATTCTATTGGCTTGGACAAATGCTTATACTGTAATGTTAATAGGGCGGGGGGAACACACAACTCTCATGAAAGCAGTGTGAGCTCAGGTCTGTAAACAATAAGATAGTAGGAAATGAGTGAAAGGAAAGATACCAAAATGTTGGCAGCGATTGCTTCTCTGAATTGTAACATTATGGATGATTTTTCCCCATTTCTTAATACTTTTCTGAATTTTACATTTTTTAATAATGAGTAAGTATTACTTTTATGGCCAGGAAAAAGGAAACCACACTAAAAGATGCAGTTATCTTGGAGATAGCCTGGTAAATCATGACGTTTTGCAGGAGGTATTTGTGCCAACCGCATGAAGACTGTTTTGAACAAGTTTTAAGATACTACTGTGAAAGTTTGATTATATATTCAAAGATTGAAAGATACTCACTAGATCTGTTTCCTTAGTAGTATTTGTCTAGTTCTTTTAATATTCTTTAGATAAAATATAAATTGAAGTGATTGGCCCTTGGCCCTCAGAAATAGGTGTTTTTAAATGGCACTGAGGGCTAGACATAGAAATAGTACCGTGAGATTGCACCAAATTTTCCTTTCGTTTGTTTTTTCCAAGCAGCTGCTTGGCAGTCGGCTCTCTTAATCTTTCACCATCTATTAAAAAGACAAATTGAAAGAGTCTTTTAATAGAAAAGGAAAGTTCAGAATAGCTTCACTGCTGAAGAGATACTGTGGCAATGTCAGCCAAGCCAAAGCTTGAAGGCCAAGGTTTTCCAAACAGGATTAGTTGCACTAATAAAGACTGATATTTTAAAATAGTTCCACCCAGTGAATACCGTGTAGTGTTCTAGATCTCAATGGTAGGGGCAATTGTCTGATTGCATAATATTGAAGAAAAACAGTTCTTTGTTTTGTAGAAAACAATTTGTTTATAACCGGAACAAAGTAGTTTATTATTTATCATACTTTGGTTAAAATTTTTTATTCTAGCTGTTTAGGAAAATCATAAATATACCCCAAAAACTAGTTTTACCTGTATTTTACTATTTTCTATGTTTTGGTATTTTGCATTTTCTTTAGTGTTCACATTCATTAGTGTTTATTCCATGTGAACACAAACCATGCCGTTGTGTTTGTTTTTATATGTGAGCCATACATATATATCAAATTAAGTTCTCCTGATTAACTTTAAAAGGTTCGTATTTCTTTTGTTTGTTTATTATGTGATTTAACAGATATTAAACTGAACTCTGGTGACTTTTTTCCCCATTGTTTTATTATAAAAAGTTGAAACAATTTTACAGTGGATATCCATGAGCTGACCAACTAGATTCTGTTATTGACATTTTACTATTTTGGCTTTTTCACATCTCTCTCCATCCTTCTGTCCATCCATTAGTTCATCCTGGTTTCTTTTATTAATGCCTCTCAAAATAAGCTGCAGACATCAGTATACTTTATCCCTAAACGTTTCAGGATGTACATCACTGGTATCTTGTTAAAATGTGTTTCTTTACATAAACTCTGGTCCTTTAGCAATATGTTATTTAAAAATTAATTTTTAATTTCACTTGTTTTACAGGTACTTTTCCCCTTTCAGAATGTTGTTCTAAAGTCTTTAAAGAATTTAAAGCCAGTTTTAAATATTTGACATACAAAAGTAATGTATCATTGACTCCTAATGCATATTTGGACTTACACTTCAAAATGAGTCTTTTCAGGGATGTCTTAGATACCTCAAACAAAGAATAGACCATTACACTTTAAACTCTGGCTATCAGCATTCTCTGTGAGGATTCCCTGCTCAATTCTTGTCCAACTTTGTACTCCATGCTGGGAGCAAAAACAGTGTGCAAAGGACCAACCTAAGCAGAACTTCCCCATCCCCTCTCCACAGCAGTAGTTACCTGTTGTACCTTCCAGGGAGCAGGAAGGTTTATTGCTTTATTTGTACATAACTCTTGCTAAAATTGGGAGTTATTTTGCTTTGGATTAAACAGAGCAGCAACTAACAATAATGTGTGCCCCCCAAAATGCTTAATTTTATTGCCATTTATCAATATTTGTTAATGTCTCCCAAGTAGCACAAATCTTGGTGTTTGTGTTATGTTGTTACACTTAGTGAATAGTTTTGTTTTGAAGTCTGTTTTTCATTTTCATGATGTGATACTTTAGCTTCTTTATCAATATTTGTTAATGTCTCCCAAGTAGCACAAATCTTGGTGTTTGTGTTATGTTGTTACATTTAGTGAATAGTTTTGTTTTGAAGTCTGTTTTTCATTTTCATGATGTGATACTTTAGCTTC
>NW_007728670.1:207236-208013 GCF_000696425.1 Galeopterus variegatus | reverse complement strand
TTAGTGAATAGTTTTGTTTTGAAGTCTGTTTTTCATTTTCATGATGTGATACTTTAGCTTCTAACCTTTTCATGGGTGAGTTTTTCATAAGAGTGGTAAAATGTAAATTAGACTTTGATAGTACATAGCTATATTGAATACTTGAATGGTGCATGTCCAGTAAATAATAGTGCTGTTACATGTTAATTTGTTTTGAGGTTCATACATTTTGTTATATAATAGGAAATGCTTAATTTCACCCTCAGTGCATTATAGAACAGTAGCACAAAAGTGCATCCTGTTTTCTTAAAGTAAAAGGCTTATCTATACTGCTTTTGTAATCTATACTATGTTATTGGCTGCAGATAATATAAAAATTGATCTAATTTTAAGTTTTTTCCCCCTTTATTCTCAGACAGCAAATCAAAAGGCCTCCAGTGGATAATAGATACAACTATAGCTTATCCCAAAGCTGAACCTATAGATATTCAAACCTGGATCCTTGGATATAGGAAACCAACAGTCACACATGTACATTACAGGTAAGAATTCTATGTTAGTACTCAGTACATATCCAACAATACTACCTCAGGACAGTGTGAATGTTTTAATATTTAATTTTTAATTACACAGTAGAAATAGTTGGCTCAAAGATCATTCTCTTTTTTTATTTATTTAAAACAAAATTTTAAAAAATTGTAACATAGTTGTTTATACATATCTGTGGTGTACAGAATTGAATATCAGTACCTGTGTGCAGTACGTGATGTTCAAATCAGATAATTAGTAAATTCAGCA
>NW_007728670.1:203949-206895 GCF_000696425.1 Galeopterus variegatus | reverse complement strand
TATAAAAATATCATTTGAAGTAGTTATTTTCACTGAGCAATAAAGATCTCTATAAATGACATTCTAGAGGCACTATGAGTATTTGATTGCCTGACACGCTTAAGTAAAAGTAACTTAAAGGATATAAATATATACTCACTTGGGTTAAGTAGATATGTATTTATAGAAGTGGAATTTTTTAAAAATCGTTAATCCATAGATTTTCTGAAAGATTAAATTGATAATTTAGATGTGATTTATGCTTTTAAATTTTTAATATTTTAATATGCTATGTTCTTTGCGTAAACAACGGCAAAAACATATATTGAATATCTATTGTGTTAGCTTCTTGAAATTTTTTTTTAACTTCTCAATATATATTGTGGTTGATTTGCGTTCTTGTGTCCCTTTACCCATTCCTCTTTCTCCCCTCTCTTTCTTCCCTCCCCAACTGCCACTACATCATATCTGTTCACTTATCTTAAGTTCAAGGAATTGTGATTGTTGTGTCTTCTTCCCCTCGCTTTGTTTGTTTGTATATTTATTTTTAGCTCCCACAAATAAGTGAGAACATGTGGTATTGCTATTTCTGAGTCTGACTTGTTTCACTCAATATAATTTTCTCTAAGTCCATCCATGTTGTTGGGAATGGTAGTATTTCATTCTTTTTTATAGCAGAGTAGAATTCCATTATGTAGATATCAGTTTCCTTTTCCATTCATCTGATGATGGACATTTGGGCTGGTTCAAACTTTTGGCTATTGTAAATAGTGCTGCAGTAAACATGGGAGTACAGGTATCCCTTCAACATGATGATTTCCACTCCTCTGGGTATATTCCCAGCATTGGAATAGCTGGGTCATATGGTAGATCTATCTGTAATTGTTTGAGGAACCTCCATATCATTTTCCATAAAGGCTGTACCATTTTGCTGTCCCACCAACAGTGTATCAGAGTTCCTTTTTCTCTGCAACCTCGCCAGCATTTGCCATTCTCAGTCTTTTGGATATTAGCCATCCTAACTGGAGTGAGTTGGTATCTCAAAGTGGTTTTGATTAGCATTTCCCAAATGCTGAGTGATGTTGAGCATTTTCTCATGTATCTGTTGGCCATTCATATCTCTTCCTTTGAGAAATGCCTGTTCAGCTCCTTTGCCCATTTTTTTTTTTCTTTTTTGTCTTTTTTACTGACCGGTAACGGGATCACAACCCTCGGTGTCGCGCCCGTACCAGGGACCGGCAACGGGATCACAACCCTCGGTGTTGCGCCTGCACCGCGCTCAGCCAGTGAGCGGGAACCAGTCTCCACATGGGATCCGAACCCTCGGAGGGAGTGCTGTTGCGCTCCCAAGCGGCGCACTCTCCAGTGCGCCACCGGGCCGGCCCTGCCCATTTTTTAATTGGATTATTCGGTTTTTTGCTGTAAAGTTGTTTGAGTTCCTTGTATATTCTGGACATTAATCCTTTGTCAGATGTGTATTTTGCAAATACTTTCTCCCACTCTGGTTGTCTTTTCACTGTGTTAATTGTTTCTTTTGCTGTGCAGAATCATTTTAGTTTGATATAATCCTATTTGTTTATTTTTCCTTTGGTTGCCTGTGCTTTTGGGGTCATATTCATGAAGTCTGTACCCACTCCTACTTCCTGGAGTATTTTCCCTATGTCTTCTTTAAGGAGTTTTATTGTTTCAGGATGTGTATTTAATTATTTAATCCATTTTGAGTTGATTTTGGTATATGGTGAGAGGTATGGGTCTAGTTTCATTCTCCTACATATGAATATCCACTTTTCCCAGCATCATTTGCTGAAGAGGCAGTCTCTTCCCCAGTGTGTAGACTTGGTGCCTTTATCAGAGATCAGATAGCTGTAGGTGTGTGGGTTGATTTCTGAATTCTCTATTCTATTCCATTGATAGTATGTGTTTGTTTTTATGCCAGTACCATGCTGTTTTGGTTATTATAGCCTTTTGTAATATAGTTTAAAGTTGGGTAGTGTTATGCCTCCAGCTTTATTTTTTTCCTCAGGATTGCTTTGGCTGTGCGTGGTCTTCCTGTTATTCCATGTAAATGTCTGGATAGTTTTTCCCATTTCTGAGAAAAGTGTCATTGGAATTTTGATGGAGATTGCATTAAATCTGTAGATCACTTTGGGAAATATGGACATTTTTACAATGTTAATTCTTCCAATCCAAGAGCATGGGATATCTTTCCATCTTCTTGTGTCCTCTTTAATTTCTCTTAACAGTGTTTTGTAGTTCTCTTTGTAGAGATTTCTCACATCCTTGGTTAACTTTATTCCTAGGTATTTTATTTTTTTGGTGGCTATTGTAAATGGGCTAGCTTTCTTGATTTCTCTTTCTGCATGTTCACTGTTGGAGTATAGATACGATACTGATTTTTGTGTATTGATTTTGTATCCTGCAACTTTGCTGAAATCATTTATCAACTCTAAGAGGTTTTTTGTAGAGGCTTGCGGCTGTTCAATATATAGGATCATATCACCCACAAACAGGGACAGCTTGACTTCATCTTTTCCAATCTGGATGCCCTTTGTTTTCTTCTCTTCTCTGATTGCTCTGGCTAATACTTCCAACACTATGTTGAATAGGAGTGGTGAGAGTGGGCATCCTTGTCTAGTTCCTGTTCTTAAGGAAAAAGCTTTCAGCTTTTCCCATTCAGGATGATATTGGCAGTGGGCTTATCATATATGGTTTTAATTGTGTTGAGATACTTTCCATCTATATCTAACTTGTAGAGAGTCTTTATCATGAAGGAATGTTGAATTTTGTCAAATGCTTTTGCAGCGTCTGTAGAGATGATCATATGATTTTTGTCTTTGCTTTTATTGATGTGGTGTATCACATTTATTGATTTGCATATGTTGAACCAACCTTGTGTGCCTGGGATGAATCTCATTTGATCATGGTGTTTTTTTCATAACTCTTCTTTTCTATTAGTGATTTCAAGTA
>NW_007728670.1:196212-203301 GCF_000696425.1 Galeopterus variegatus | reverse complement strand
CACTTGATCATAGTGTATAATTTTGTCTATGTGTTGCTGTATTCTGTTAGCTAGTATTTTATTGAGGATTTTTGCATCTGTATTCATCAGGATATCGGCCTGTAGTTTTCTGTTTTCTGTTTTTGATGTATCTTTGTCTGGTTTTGGTATCAGGGTGATGTTTGCCTCATAGAATGAGTTTGAGAGAATGGCCTGTTTCAGTCTTTTGGAATAGTTTGAAGAGGATTGTTATCAATTCCTCTTTGAAGTTTTGGTAGAACTCTGTAGTGAACCCATCTGGTCCTGGTCTTTTCTTTGTTGGGAGCCTTCTGATAACAGCTTCAATCTCTTTTATTGTTATTGTTCTGTTCAGATTTTCTGTATCTTCTTGGTTCAGTTTTGGTAGTTTGTATGTGTCCAGAAATTTATCCATTTCCTCCAGATTTTCAAATTTGTTAGCATATAGTTGTTTATAGTAGTCTCTAATGATTCCTTGTATTTCTGATGTATCAGTTATAATATTACCTTTTTTCATTTCTAATTTTTGTTATTTGGGTCTGCTCTCTTCTTAGCCTTGCTAAAGGTTTGTCAGTTTTATTTATCTTTTCAAAAAACCAACTTTTTGTTTCATTGAACTTTTGTATCATTTTTGGGTTTCTATTTCATTTAGTTCTGCTCTGATCTTAATTATTTCTTTCCATCTACTGACTTTGGGTTTGGATTGTTCTTGTTTTTCTGGTTCTTTAAGGTGAAGTGTTAGGTTGTTTATTTGCCATCTTTCCATTCTTCTGAAGTAAACATTTAATGCTATAAATTTTCCCCTTAGTACTGCTTTTGCAATATCCCACAGGTTTTGGTATGATGTGTCATTATTTTCATTAGTTTCAAGAAATTTTTTTATTTCCTGTTTAATTTCCTCTTGGACCTATATGTCATTAAGCAGAATGTTGTTTCCAGAGTTTTGCTTGTTACTGATTTCTAATTTTAATCCATTGTGATCTGAAAAAATAAATGGAATAATTCTAATATCTTTGAATTTGTTGAGTCTTGCTTTGTGACCTAACGTGGTCTGTCCTGGAGAATGTTCTATGTGCTAATGAGAAGAATGAATATTCTGAGGTTGTTGGATGGAATATTCTATAGATATCTGTCAAGTCCAATTGGTTTAAAGTGTTGTTTAGATCTTGTGTTTCTCTATTTATTTTTTGCCTGGATGATCTGTCTAATGTTGAGAGTGGGGTGTTCAGGTCCCCGGCTATTATGGTGTTAGTGTCTATCTCATTCTTTAGATCTAATAGTGTTTGCTTTATAAGTCTGGTTGCTCCAATATTGTGTATATATTTATGATTGTTATGTCTTCTTAATGGATAGATCCTTTATCATTATATAGTGGCCTTCTTTATCTCTTCTTATGGTTTTTGGTTTAAAGTCTATTTTATTTGATATAAGAATAGCTACTCCAGCTTGTTTTTCATTTCTATTTGCATGGTATATCTTTTTCCATCCTTTCACTCTTAGTCTATGTGTGTTTTTACAGGTGAGGTGAATCTCTTGAAGGCAGCATATTGTTGGGTCCATCTTTTTTTTTTTTTTTTCCTTTTTGTCTTTTTTACTGACCCGTAACAGGATCGCAACCCTCGGTGTTGCACCCGCACTGGGGACCGGCAACGGGATCGCAACCCTCGGTGTTGTGCCCGCACCACGCAGGTGAGGTGAATCTCTTGAAGGCAGCATATTGTTGGGTCCATCTTTTTTTTTTTTCCTTTTTGTCTTTTTTACTGACCCGTAACAGGATCGCAACCCTCGGTGTTGCACCCGCACTGGGGACCGGCAATGGGATCGCAACCCTCGGTGTTGCGCCCGCACCACGCTCAGCCAGTGAGCGGGAACCGGTCTCCACATGGGATCTGAACCCTCGGCGGGAGCGCCACCACACTCCCAAGCAGCGCACTCTCCAGTGCGCCACCGGGCCGGCCCTGGGTCCATCTTTTTAATCCAGTCAGTCTATGTCTTTTGAGTGTAGATTTTTTTAAGAGTTTCTATAAATGTATATAGGTTTTTAGATCAAAGCATAGTGCTGATAAGGCCTGTAAGGATTTGATCACTTTATGGGCCATTTAGCTTTACTGTATTTCCTTGTCAAAGATATCACCCCATGGCAGCTAACTTACAAATATAAGGAATTGGTCCCAAGCCTCCTTGCCACAAAGCCCTCAATTCAATAGGAAAACTACTTAAAGTTTATATCCCTTGATAGTAAGATAGGTGGTGTATGTTCATGTGTGTAAACGATCAGAGTTTTACAAATATAAGAACAGAGTTGAAAGAATTTGAAACTTAAATTTTAAGATATAAAATTAAACGTTATAGTTTGGGGTTTTGATGTGTGAGGGATGACAATAAAATTACAATTGATTCTAATATATGACTTAAATTGCTGAATTATGAAGTTTATGTGTAAGGTAACAATGTAATTCTTGATGACTGTTTTGACTTCCTTCCATACGTTGTCCATTTTACTTTACTGAGCATTTACTATGAATAAGGTGATGTGCTAGGCCCTGGAAAAATTTCTCTAGAAACAGTTTTATTTTTATATGTATGAAAAGTTCATTGTGTTAGGTTAGGAGAGATTAAATTATGATATAGAATCATACTCCAAAATATTAATTAAAGTACAAATTATGCTTGACTGTTTATTTATACACACATACACACCCTAGGAGTCTTGGGACAGGTGAAGATATGTTTTCTTTTTCTTCCCAGGAATTTAACAGAGATCATTGTCTAACCAATGTTAGGGAAGGAGAAGGACCTGTGTTCAGGTCGGAAAGAGAGGGCAAATGAAAGGGACAGGAGAGCCCAGAGGTATCCTGGTGTCAGGATAGTACTGAGATTTTGCAAGAAGCTTGTGAGAAGGAATGTGGGCCATGTCCTTAGCAGCTCCCAGGAGTGGTCTCTGTCAACTGTAGATGGACTCCTCATGTGCTGTTCTAAGCCATCAGGATACCGTAGGAGATAAGAAAAAAAAGACGGTTTTAGTTCAAACCTTCCATTTGTTTGGTTATATTTTTAAAAATTTAAACAAGGATAAGATGTTTCCAATTAGAGTAAATGTTTTAAAATGCAACATTAGAAATCATATGTATACATACAGACACACACACGTCAATAATATAATTGGGGTTAGATCCCTTTCTCTATTAATGTGAGGAAGTTGGTGAGAAAAACTGGATAGCGTTGACTGCTTAAAGTGGAGAATGGGTGCCCAAAAAGATAGGGCAAGTTTGTCTGGAACTATAAAGTTCACTGAAAAACAGTCATTTTGCTTAGTGTTGACTTACTTATCTTCACCGACAGACAGATTTTTAAAACTATTCATGTATTTTTTTCCCCTACAAATAAGAATAATTTCTTTAAAAAAAAAAAGATGACTGGTAAGGGGATCTCAACCCTTGGCTTGGTGTTGTCAGCACCACGCTCAGCCAGTGAGCCCACCAGCCATCCCTATATAGGATCCGAACCCGTGGCCTTGGTGTTATCAGCACCGCACTCTCCCGAGTGAGCCACGGGCCGGCCTCAAATAAGAATAATTTCCCCGGAACATTACTATTAAGAATTAAGCCATATGGTACAAACCAATTTTGCTTCACATGACATAGAAAGGATTTGTTTTCTTCCTTTTTTTTGAACTCTTGGCCTTCGTGTTACATGGCTGTGCTCTGTGACCAACTGAACCAACCGGCAAGCCCCTAGGATTTGTTTTCTTCTAGAACCCCAGCTGACTTTTTTCTTTAAATAAAGTAGCTCTCGTTCTTAGAGAATTTAATTGAAGTGATTACTTAGCGATTATGGTACAGCTGGGCAAGTTAGTACTTTTGCTATTTTTTTCAGTATAATCTTGGGGAGTATGACATATGAGAGTCAGAAAATAATTATTCTATTCTGTTCAGCTTTTATTAGATTATTTTATTAGACATTTAATGTATTTTAATTTCTCCAATTTAAAAGAAATGATGCAGGTAGTAGAAGTCTATCAAAAGAGCTAATATATATAAATCCTAGAGCACTATTATACTTAAAAGGCAGTCATTTTAGGTCAAATCAAAGCAAATTTGGAGATGGTAGTAATTAAATGAAGCACAATTGTTAGAGAAACTCCAAGTTCAAAGTACAAGCAAGTTAAGAAGTTTTAGCAATTCATAAGTACTAAATCTATAATAAGTTTCTGTGTATCTTCTCCTGTGTAGTACACCTTGGTGCCCGCTGAAAGCCACAAAATGTGCCTCTGGGTGGCTAGGGTATTGTATCATGCTGTAACATTTGTACTATAAGAATTCCCTTGGGAAATAATAAAATTGGCATAATTTATTTAACATTAATCAGTAGTTAGACCATTCTTTATTTCCATAATACATTTCTTTTCTCTTCTTGTAAATTATAGTCAGATCTACCAAATAAGTTCTACTATGTTCTGTACCTCATTGGAACAAGTATATGTGACAGGTATACAGAGATCTCTGAGCAGAAATGGCATTTTCCCTATGAGTGACTCCCTTCGTACAGTGTTAATAAGAATAAGTTCTTTTAAATTTTTTTGCTATTTATTTAAATAGGAAAAGAATATCTAGATTACCAGAATGTGCAGCAGTATGTTTTTCGAGATTCTAAATTTCTATGCTCCCATTTAGGAAAAAAGCATAAGAATAGTAGCTTATTTTAAGTGCTCTGAAATAAACTATTTTTTTCTTCCAATAATAGTTTTCTACATTAATTCACTTCTTACGTCTTCGGCTTATATCAATTTTTAGGATTTCTGGAAGAGATGAACTCTAAATGTACATGTGATTTTTAAAATACCACATAAGGACCTAAAATACCACATAGATAAAGTAAGCATTTGTGGCATAATTATATAATAGACCCTATCTTACAAATAGGTAGTGCTATTGTCTACCAAAAGTTGCACTTTTAGAGCAGGTGTTTAGACCTTATTCCTTAGAGAACTTGTGGCAAATGGTGATTAAGTGCCCAGGCCACTTTGCTAATTAAACCCAATACAAGTATAGCTCCTCAGGCAGCCCATCCTGGGACTTTGGTGGCCAGAGGTTGCCCCAGTTTCAGTGAATGCATTATTGTGAGCACCAAATGATAAACTGGTAAAAAGTGTTTTAAAAACTACAAAGCACCTTACAAATATAAAGTACCGTCATTAAGATATAAAATATGTATGGATTATTGATAAGTCCAGTATTTGTAAATCAGCATTTCCCATGTATTGGATCTCAACCATTTGTTACTTTAAGAGAAAAGATGTTTTTCCTTATTCATTCCTTCCCAATATTATATATTTGTTTAACTATGGAAAATTTTTCATTAGTATGCCTTCAACTACATTATTGATCTTTTTCAAAAGTAAAACTTGTTTTAAAGGTGGAACTAAGGCTCAACTATGAGAAACATTTGAGAGTAAAGAACTTTTTACTCCCCCTTTCCCCTTTTTATTTTTGTCAAACTGGAAGACAACTTATTACTATTAAGTAAATAGTGAGTGCCATGTGCTGCTGTTAAGTGGTTAATAGGAAAATTAGACATGATTATATTTTAATTACAGGGATAGAGTGTTAATTGGGATAAAAGCAAAAGTAACCCCTGACCTAAGTATAAATGTCTGCTTCACTCTAGACTAAGACAGTGAGTTAGAGCAGATGATCCTCTTGTGTAGAAGTAGCTTATATTTTCATTTTTAAAATCTTGAGAAAAGAGGGCCGGCCCGGTGGCGCACTGCTACAGTGCGCCGCTTGGGAAGCGCGGCGGCACTCCCGCCGAGGGTTCGGATCCCACATACAGACCGGTTCCCGCTCACTGGCTGAGCGAGGTGCAGGGAGCAACACCGAGGGTTGCAATCCCATTGCCGGTCCTGGGCCAGTACTGGTGCGACACTGAGGGTTGCGATCTGTTGCCGGTCATGAAAAAAGACAAAAAAAGGAAAAAAAAAAAATCTTGAGAAAAGATATGACCATAAGTATAGTGTATAGATAGATTACTAAAAGCAGAGGTGTTGCTTTCATGTTTCATTTGGTTAGAACTTTGGTTACTTTGGGGAAGGCATTTAATTAGGGACTTTGGACAAGACTTATTTTCAACTGGAGTGGGGGAATTAATTCAGAAAAGGAATATTTAATTTATTTTAAGACACATATGCTCAGTAGCAAGACTGGACAAATAACACTTTGACATGTTTGCTTCAGGTTTTTTTTAATTAATAAAAGAAATGATAGAACATTTCAAGGTAGTCAGATTTGCAAAAGTCAAAGATAGTGACTTTAACACAGATGTAGGAAAAGGTGATCTTTTATATACTGCTAATGAGATTGTAATCTGCTATGACTACGTCAAGAACTATTTGACTATACCCATTAAGGTGAAAATGCAAATATCCTATGATCTAGCAATTCCATTGCTAGATGCATATTCTACATTAGTTTGTATTATTAAAATTACATCTTTGTAGAGATAGTGATTGTCAAAGAGATGAGGGGAAAATTTTATAAGAAAAATTACGAACACTTAAAAGCACAGTATAATATTTAGTGATTTTATGCCTAAACCTATACATATTTATGATTAATATATCATTTTGGTTTTCCCTTCAGCTTTTATCCTTACCCCCTAAAACAACAAAACAAAAAAACCACAAATTTTTATAAGGTTTTAGGGACTATAGTTTCAGAAATAGTTATTCCCTCCAAAACTTTTTATTACGCAAAATTTGAGGCCTCCTCACACCCATCACACCCCTTCAACAATTATCAACTTATGGTGAAGTTTGTTTCCACTATGTTATTTTCCAGACTCCATTGGATTATTTTGAAACAAGTCTCAGACATTATGTCATTTCATTTATGTATTCTCTAAAATGTAAGATTGTAAAAGACCTGAATACATGGAAAAAGATACTGTGTTTGTAGAGGGCAAGGTTCAAAATTATAAAGATGACAGTTCTTCCAACTTAATCTATAAATTTAATGTAATTCCAGTTAGAATCCAGGATGGTTTTTCAGGAAACTTGACAAAATGGTTTTAAAATTTACTTGAGGGCCGGTCCCA
>NW_007728670.1:186884-195448 GCF_000696425.1 Galeopterus variegatus | reverse complement strand
GGTGCAGACCACACCGTGCCAAGGGTTGCGATCCCCTTACCAGTCCAAAAAAAAAAAAAAAATTTACTTGAGAGAATAAAGATAAATGAATAAGAGTTTTAAAGATGAAAAAAACAGGAATTCTTTCTACCAGATGTCACAGCTTAGTTTAATTAAGACAATATAATATAGGAGCAGGGCCAGATCAATGGAAAGATTAGAAAATCCAGATCTAGATTTATTTGAGAATTCATGTATGATTGAGTAGGTATCACATATCAATGGAGAAAGGACAAACTATTCAATAAGTGGTGTTAGGACCATTGATTTACAATGTGGGAGAAAACAGAATTAGAATTTTACCCTAAACCATATACCAAAAAAAATTCCAGATGAATTTTATCTCAGCATCAATAATGAGACTCTAAAGTATTTGCAGAAAATAGAGGAGACTCTTAAGGTTCTCACAGTAGGGTAGCCCTTACTTATAAGATACAAAAATCAGAAGTCATAAATCATGAAGGAAAAGATAAATTTGACTGAATCAAAAGTGAAAACCAGGTATGCAAAAGACACCATAAACAAAGTTAAAGTGTTTGAAATGCACGTAACAGGAATTAATATTGAGTAGGTATATAAATAATTTCTACAGATCAATAATAATTTTTAAAACTCAATAGAAAAATGGGCAAAAGACCTAAAAATCATTCATAGAAATAAAAATATTTAAATAGATCAGGGAAATGCAAAATAGGGCAAAAACTATTTTTTACTCATCAATATCAAGTATTGGTAAGATTGTAGGGAAATTAACACACAAACTGGTGTAGCTAATTTGAAGAGCAATTTGGCAGTATCTCATATCCTCTACATATAACAGTTCTATTAAGGGCTTCATATCCTAGACCAAGACAGGGGTATCACTTCAGAATTTTTTGTAAGAGTAAAAAATAATAACCGAAATGTCCATCAGTAGAGGAATGGCTAAATAAAATGTTCTGTATTTTTCAAAGGACTATATTAAACAGATTTTTGTATCTGACTGCTTGACTTCTTCTGTATGTCTAATAATCATCTCTAAAACTGAACTGTGGATTTTCCTACAAATATATACTCCTCTGTATCTTTCCCCATCTCGTTATTGATAGCAATTTCCATCCTTCCAGTTGCTCAGATCGAAAACCTTGGAATGATCCTAAGCTCCTCTCTCACATCTCACAGCCACTCAGTCAGGAAATCCTTTTGGTTCTAAATTCAAATATATATCCTGGATCTGATCACTTTTTTCACCTGGACCTAGCCACCATCACCTCTACCCTGCTCCAGGTAACACATGACCTCTTAATGTGTTACCGTCTTTTTACCTTTGTCCCTCTAGCATCTATTTCCAACATAGTGTCCAGAGTGATCCTTTTAAAATCTGAGTCAGATAATGTTAGTCTTAGGTTCAGAATCCCATCATAGCTTTACATCTAAAAACACAGAAGCCTTACAGTGGCATCTGAGTCCCTGTTTGATCTGTTCCTTCTCTCTGACTTCATCACCTGCTACTTCTCCTTATTCAAATACTCCCCTTTGGCTCTACTGACTTTCTTGTTGTCTTTGGACATGCCAAACATGTTCCTACCACGGGGCCTTTGTACTGGCTGTTTCACCCTCCACAGACTCTTCCCTTGGAGATCTGTGTGACTGATTTTCTCACTTCCTTCAAGTCTACTCAGATGTCACCTTTTCACCCTATTTAAAATTTCAGTTGTTCCCCCCAGCCCAGTATGCAAAACTGGTAGATTTGGGATGATTTTCTAATTGTATTTCTTGTATTTGAGAGTTGTAAAAGTGATATCCAAAGCCCACCCCATAGAGATAAAGTAATGTCATTTCTTTGATACCAGAATTAAGTTCTGAAAACTGCACAATAAGATAGAAATCATAAACCATATTTCATAAATTAAGATGCATATTTTTTTCACATATTAACATCTCTGAAATTGGGAGGCACCTTAAAATCAGTCTAATAAAGAATTGGTTAGAATTTAATTGGATATTTAGCAGGCAGCACTTAAAAAAAAAGCCTAAAAGGTAATTACTGTTCTCCCTCAGCCCTTAAAGGCAGGCAGTAAGCCACCACCTTATAGGTGACACGCAGCTGTTGATGGTGGTTGCCTCTGGGGAGGGACTCTCACTTCTCATTGTACTATTTGAATGTTTTTTTAACAATGTGCATGAATTCTTCAATTAAAAAAATTAACTGAAAAAAGAAATTGCCTGTACAATTTATAATTTGGGTTTAATAATTATTTCACTAATTGCAACAAAAGCATTTTCATCTAGTAGTTATAAAAATTTAATAAGCTCACGTTTAGAATGTGATACATTTACTAGATACTAAATAGATTTTCCCTTTTATTTATTTTTTAAATTCTATATTTATTTATTTATTTTTGATGGCTGGCTGGTATGGGGATCCAAACCCTTGACCTTGGCATTACACTGGAGCTAACAGGCCAACCTGATTTCTAAACAACTGAGTTAACAGGGCCAGCCCAATTTTTCCATTTTAAATCAAGGATATTGAAATATTCAAATTATACAGATAGTCTAGATTTTCATATTGTAGTGTTTTATCCATAGTTTAAAACTTTAAGAGGTTTAAATTTATATAATAATACTTTTTAAAGTAAAAGTTAAATTAGAATAAAATTAATATAGTGAAAATCAGTTATTCAACATATTGGGGACCAAGTTTTAGGTTAATTTTTCTCAATAACTGTGAGGAACTCTACACATCTAAGTGATTCACACTTAGGTACTAATAATACATGTTGAGGAGTTTACCACCCTCAGCCCCCAAATTACTCATCTGGTAATGATAAGATTGCCTTTAAGGATTCTTGAGCTAAAAATGGCATCTTGCTTTTCATAGCTTTGGCTGTTTCAAGGAGCAGGGCTCACGGGAAAGGGGCTCAATTATCTCTGACTGTGAAGGGAAGCTGTGGCCTAGGTACTGAGTGTTTGCCGTCTTTCCATCCACACAAACCTCAGAATCACTCAATGATCTACCAGTATGACCCTATGTTTGCTACTTGTAGAGTCTTTGGAAATGTCTGCCTCAGTTTATCCCCTGTATTTTAAGTAGGTAAAAGTTTATATCTGAGTCTCTGAATTTTATTTTTAGATAACTGAATGTTTTTTTTTTTTTTTGGTGTTTTTTCGTGTCCGGCAACGGACCGCAACCCTCAGTGTCGCGCCCGTACCGGACTGGGACCGGCAACGGGATCGCAACCCTCGGTGCTGCGCCCACCCCTCGCTCAGCCAGTGAGCGGGAACCGGTCTGCATGTGGGATCCGAACCCTCAGCGGGAGCGCCGCCGTGGCCAGCCCTAACTGAATGTTTTTTTAAAAACCTTTCTAGTGGTTCCAGGGGGAAGCTATAAATATTACATTTTAGTATGCCGGGGATTAGGACTGAGCAGCTTACCTCAGGATAATGGCTCAAAGTAAAACTTCTGGGTATTGAATGCTGGGAGATATTCCAACATGTTCAATTTAACAGTATCTGTTCTTGTCCATAAATTTATCTTTGATAACAAGTAGTTTCTAGACGTCTGAGTTATTTTTGTCATATTAACCCTGGTAATGTCAGTTAACTATGCCAAAGGTATTGATGGCTGTCTAGATGGCACCTCACAAAGTTTTATGCTGGCGATTATTAGCAATTTAATTCAGTTCGGCAAACCTCAGTTCCCACTAAGGACCAGGCACTTATTTATACATTGGGTGTGCAAAGATCAGTATAGCACAGTCTGATACAGGAAACAGACACCTAAAAAAACAAACAGAACACAAAATAATAAGTATAATCATAGACATAGTTACAAAGGACAGAGTGGGCACCAAGAAGGAATTTTTGACTGTCTAGGAGAGGAGGAGGAGGAAGCTGAGGAGAAAAAGATAATGGTGTAAGACAGCCCAGTCCTTATCTTCCATAGTAGGAAGTTAATGAATAAGTTTTAAATGGGATAATCTGGAAATAGTGCTGTTAGCATGTTTATAAGCTATATGGATGGAGGGAAATAGCAAAAGAAACAGTTGGGAAATAGGTATCTGAGGAGGGAAAGAATAGGACTATTATTTTTCATTGTCTACCATGTAATATGCTTTGACTTTTGAAAACTATATGTGTATATTACTTTGTTAAAAATTTAAAAAAAATTTTTTTTAAATTCTACTTACTCTTTTAGACCAAACTCAAGTGACACCCTTTTTATACATTCTGTACCATAAGTAATCATGCACATTCCTTCATTTAAACTCACCCAATAGTTCTTTAAACTCTTTAAACAACATTTATTATATTCTGGTTGTTTACTTTTCTTATCCGTCTGCTAGATTGTTAGCTTTTTGAAAGCAGGAGCTGTTTATCTCAGAATCTCTTTTAGTGCTAGTTCCTTACATGTAGTTGACATCATTGAATTGAGAGTTTAGCTATGTTGTTTGTTGGCTCACATTTAGAAGTCTTAGTGGCATAAAAATTCAGATGTTCTAACTCAAATATGGGGGTACCAGCTGCTAAGCATTATTTTACATCTTTTTTAAACTTATAAATTCATCTAGTGATCTTAAATTTGATTCTGTGAGTTTTGGTCAAATACTCTGTATTTAAAAGCACATTCTGAATTACTGATACTAAGAATTTTTGTTTCTCATAAATTAGGAGCTACTTTCTCATTCGGATTGTTATTAGTATTATAAAGGTTTATTTCTGGGGCCGGCCCGGTGGCGCACTGCGTTAGTGCGCCGCTTGGGAAGCGTGGCGGTGCTCCCGCCGAGGGTTCGGATCCCACATATAGACCGGTTCCCGCTCACTGGCTGAGCGAGGTGCAGGAGCAGCGCCGAGGGTTGCGATCCTGTTGCCGGTCCCGGTCCGGTACGGGGGCGACACTGAGGGTTGCGATCCGTTGCTGGACACGGAAAAAAGACAAAAAAAAATAAAAATAAAAATAAATAAAGGTTTATTTCTGGACCGAGCCCGTGGTGCACTCAGGAGAGTGCGGCGCTGGGAGCGCAGCAGCACTCCCGCTATGGGTTCGGATCCTATAGAGGGATGACCAGTGCGTTCACAGCGCTCACTGGCTGAGCGCGGTGCGGCCGGTCTCAAAAAGGACAAAAAAAAAAAAAAAAAAGGTTTATTTCTGATATGTATGTATGTATTTATTTAAATCCCCTAAGAACTCCTTTTATTTCGTTCCAAGAGGACTGGTATTCAGTACATTTGATCCTTTGCCATATTAAGGGATTAGTCATTTTAGTACTTTAATCCCATGTTGACCAAACTATCAGAGTAGTAGATTGCGCTTGAGGGAGCATTTGGTCTGCCCTCCTGGCTTTCTCTTAAAGTAAGAGTATGTCAGAGCTATTCTAGGCAGATGGTAAGGGTAGGTTCTCTATCAAAATGCAGCCCCACCCCCATGCTCATGCCCATTTAAAGTGATAGATACTTCACCACCCATACCATGTTCTCTCAAGAGTTCAATTGGTAGACGTAAACTTCCTCTATTTAATTCAGCCTTCTTTTTAATGTCAATTTTCTCCTTACAGAGATATGTTAAATACTATTTTAGGATCTTCTTTAGCCCTATGGCTCTTATTAAGTTATCCTTGGATTGATTAGGCCTGACTTTATATTAACAGAAACTAAATTAATCTTGAACAATAAAATTCATATGGTAAGTAATATTTGATGTGATTTAACAAGTTTTTAATCTCTCTTACAAAGGTACTTATTCTGTGCAAACCATTGGGCTTATGGCCTTAGACCAGAGAAAACTTTATGGAGGATTTATTTGTACTAGACCTTAAAATATGATGGATAGAATCTAGATAGGTAGAGATGAAAAAGATAAATGGGTGGGCATTTTCTGCAGTAGTAGCTGTATGAACAAATACACAACGACAGATGTATAGTACGTGTGTAGGAAACAGTAAGTAGGCTGTAATATAACATGCATAAAGGGAAGCTGTGGGAAATAAGGTTGGAAAGTTGATTTCAAATTTTGGTACACTTTGAAAGTCAAGCCAAATATTTGTATCTCTAAGTAACTGAAAGCCCAATTCAAACAGAGGTAGATTGTAACAATAAAGGAATTTATTGGCTCACATAACTAGACATCCAAAATAGGGCAGGTTCTATGATGGGCTCAATCTAGTGACTAAAGCTCAGTTCCTCTCATCTCTGCTCTCCTCTGTGTGTTGGTTTCATCCTCAGCCAGTGGTCAAGTGGCCCAGAAATTCAAGACCTTCTACTTCCATGAAAGATAAAGACAAGGGGAAAAATAGATTTTATTTTTCTGGTGATCTCTCTTAAACTTTTCCATAAAGCCCCTGTAAGAACTTTCATTATCGTCTCATTGTCCCTAACTGGTTATAAGCCCATTCCTACACCCCACTGACTAACAGAATGGTATATGATAACAGGCTCTGACATGAGTTCTTAATGGGAAGAATGCCAGCACTATCACAGTTGGCTGAGTGATAACAGACTTGCAGACTTTGCTTTGGGTGGGTTTCTTTTTTTTTTTTTTTTTTTAAAGCTAGAGAATCCTTTCCCTTGGTAAGAGGATTCCTAAAAGTTCTTGTATGCATAAAACCTTTTAAAAAATTAATTAATTAATTATTATATTATTATTATTTTTACATTCTAATATGTTGTTGCAGAGCAGTTGGGGGAGGGGGAGAGGGGAAAAGAGAGAGATAGGGTGGGAGGCAGAGGAAGGGGGGCATGGTTGAGGCACATAGCACCCCCCTCATTCGGGCAGGGGAGCCCAGGGGGTTTCTAGCAGCAGCTCAGTCATGGCTTGGCTGGATGGCTTGGGGGGGGCGTGGCTGAGGCCCAAGGCCCTCCATCACCCTAGCTTGGGAGCCCAGGGCACTTCCGGTGGCAGCCTAGAGGTGTGCGCTGGTCTGGATATGGATATCAAGGGAGCGTGTCTGAGTCTGAGGCCCTTGGTCCCCCACTGCCCAGCTTAGGAACCTGGGGCACTTCCAGCAGTGGCTCAGAAGCCATCGCTGGGCTGAATGTAGATGTCAGGGGTTCATAGCTGATGCCCTTGGCCCCCTACCACCCCAGCTCAGGAGCCTGGGGCACTTCCAACAGTGGCTCAGAGGTCTTCACTGGGCTGGTTGTGGGCGTGGGGGTGGGGGGAGGGGGGCGTGGCTGAGACACTCAGCATTCCCCCACCCCAGCTTGGGAGCCCAAGGGGCTTCTGGTCCTTCTAGGTTTTATGGGTGTTTTTTGGTGGTGTTAGATCTTTACTGGTTAATATCAGAACTTTGTCTCTGATCTGTAGGTTTCTTTGTTTTTTCTTTCACTTCTGTATTGGATTATACTCTGTTCCCACTACTTAAACTCTGCACTGGAACTAATTTGTTGTCCTTTGCTTACTTCTAAAATGGGGCAACTTCCGTAGGGACCAGCACTTGAGCCCTGCAGTTGAGCTAAATTGCTGCTTTGCTGATGATTCTCTGGAGAAGGCTTTTTGTGCAGCTCAGGTTTTAATTGTTGACCTTGTAAGCATTTCCGGGTCTTGTGAGGTCTGGTACACCTGGGTTGCGTGGAAACTCTGGTCTGGGCCTATGTCATTTCAGCAAACTGCACCCCCTGCAGTTCTGTATTCCTGACCAGTCTGCACTGAGGCCTGTGCTGATTGGACAGCAAATCTGCGGTCCATGATATGACCCAATGTTCCCCCGGTGTGCCCATCTCCACAACCCCTCTACCCCTGCATTCCAAACACTTACCATGGAATGGACCATGTGCTAGTCCCTTGCAGTGACTCAGCAGCCTCTAAGAGTCTTCTTTTTTCAGTTTTGTGGCCCCTCACTCCTGGTTGGGTCCATGGGAACCCTGTTAGTGGTCTTGCTGGCCTGGTGGCCACCAAGGTCCTCTTCTCCCCTGCATCCTCCAAGCAACTTCATACCAAGGGCACAGCTGCGGCTTTTGCCAGCTCTTGCTCCGTGTGCTCACCAGGGCCAGCCTTGAAGCAGCGAGGGCTCAAAATGGTGGAAGCAATCCCTTCTTTCTCTCATCATGGCTTCTCCTGCCTTCATGAACTCCATAGGTCTCTCCTCCTCTTCCCCTGAGCTCTAGCACAACCAGCTTGACAGTTTGTTGCTTTTTAATAGTTGTAAATTGGTTGATTGTGGGAGAGGGTGATGGTGGGGACCATCTATTCTGCCATCTTGATCAGAAGTCCCATAAACCTTTTATACTGAATATTGAGTATCAACAAGACAGAAATAGTATATTTTTAGGGGTGAAAAATTAATGTAGATGTTCATCCGCTACTCAGTGTGATAGAGGTGAATAGTTTAAAAAGTGCGACTTATACTGCAAAACTGTGTTAAGACAGTATTGAAGTATCTAAAAGTAAAAACTCACTGATTTTGTAGTACTGTTCACTTAAAAAATAGAATATTATTTTAAAATTTAAAATTTTAATTTT
This sequence comes from Galeopterus variegatus, assembly GCF_000696425.1. Taxonomy (NCBI): domain Eukaryota; kingdom Metazoa; phylum Chordata; class Mammalia; order Dermoptera; family Cynocephalidae; genus Galeopterus; species Galeopterus variegatus. Next base: position 186,969 of record NW_007728670.1, on the reverse strand, counting down.
AAGACATCCCTCTAGTTTCAGGAAGAAGTTAATTGACCTTCTTAACATCTAAATATTGAAGGACATTTATGTTGGAGCAAAGAGA
>NW_007728670.1:184492-186545 GCF_000696425.1 Galeopterus variegatus | reverse complement strand
GAAGTTAATTGACCTTCTTAACATCTAAATATTGAAGGACATTTATGTTGGAGCAAAGAGAAAGAAACAATTAAATTTCTTTCATAGCTCTGAGCACCTCCCTTGTGCCCAGAACTGTGCTGGCTGAGATTGTGGTGCTTTATTCTGCTTGGAGGCTGCCCCATACATACATAGTTCAGGCGTCATCCAGAGATTTGGGTAGGGTTTATACTTAAATTTGTGTCTCCCACTCTGTGCTTACTCTTTTCTTCATTTCCCACTTTCCAGCTGACGTGGTCACCCTAATCTCTGCCCTCTGATTCAACTAGTAATAAGGCATATATATTTCTGTGTAAGAAACTCGTACATGTTTCTTTATAAGTTTTAGCATCCCTGCATGGCACTAACTGGGAACTATTCTCAGGTGAAAAGCTGTAAAAAATGAGAAACTCACCCAGTCTGTTCCTGTCTTCCAAGTGCTGACTCTGATCCAATATCTGCCTGCTTTTAGCTGCTCTCTAGTGCCATCCACTAATTACTTTGTATGTTTTGTCCAGAATTTATAATTGTTACCTGTGAACTACTTTGCCATTACAAGAAGCAGAACTCTTCTCGTTTTATTTTAATGGATATTAAAAGTCACAGAGAGAGTTACAGCTAAATCTCAAATTTTAAGAGGTGAGAGATAGGTTTTGCTCTTAATTACACCCCTGTTCACTTTTATGGCTTTTTACTTTTAAGTTGAAATGCATGGCACCAAATGGTTATAAACATAGGCATCAAAATCACATGGCAGTACTTAATTATAAGATGTTTATCTTTATGATTCAAAAAGTTTTTATTAAGATTAATGTTGAAATGAAAACACAGATATTTATATTGTTAAAGAGAACTCATGGATGGATCCCCAAGAATATGTCCCCAAACTGGCATAGGCCACTTGAGAAACACCGCTAGCCATCCTCTACACCTAAATGAGAGCCTTCTGACTTTGTTATTTTCCAATTTAAGGATCTTTTCATGTTTATAATAACACAAGATGAAAAACTGTCCATCAATAAGGAGTAAGAGGAACTTAATGTTTACCATGTATTAAGAGATTACAAGGAAAATTAGAGAATATTTTTAACAGAATAATAATGAAAATATGATCTATCAAAACTTGGGGGATACAGCTTAATCTGCACAGATTTATAGCCTTAAAATGCTTATATTAGAAAAGAAATCTAAAAAGCAGTGATCTAAATATTTATCTCAAGAAGTTAGAAAAAGAAAATCAAATTAAATCCAAAGATAGTAGAAAGCAGGAAGAAAAAAAAGAGAGAATTTATTGAGATAGAAAACACATAATAGAAAGAATAACACTAACAAAAAATTGGGTTTTTTTGAAAATACATAAAATTGATCAACTCTTGGCAAGACTAATCAAGAAAAAAGAAAGTCAGTATGAGGAATGAAAAAGGGGATATCACTACAGATCCTACAGTTATTAAAAAGATAATAAAAGAGCATTAAGTAAGGGGGCAGGGAAAAAATGCTTCCAGAGCATAGAAAAAAAGGGATACTTCCTAGCTTGTTTTATGAGGCAGCATAACGTTGATACTAAAACCTGAACGAAGGATATCATAAGAATGGAAAATTTATAGGCAAGCCTCTTACACGATTGTAGATGCAAGACTAAACCCAGTGATGTTGAAAACGTACATGACATTGTGTAGTGAGAGCATACGAGAGGTCCTCAAAAAGTTCATAGAAAGGTTTATATTGTCTTTTACTTCCATTGTTCCACAAACTTTTTGAAGTACTCTCATACATTCCAGGAATGAAAGTTTGGTTTAAAATTCAGAATTAATCAATATAATTCATCACATTAACAGAACAAAGGAAGAAATTATATAAGCATGTCAACAGATGGAAAAAAATTTTGTAAAATCCAATTCTCACAATAAAAAAGGAAACACTCTTAGCAAACTAGGAATAGAAGGGAATTTCTTTATTTTTTTAATTTTTTAATTTTTTTTTAAAAGATGACCGGTAAGGGGATCTTAACCCTTGGCTTGATGTTGTCAGCACC
>NW_007728670.1:181105-183657 GCF_000696425.1 Galeopterus variegatus | reverse complement strand
AACCCGCGGCCCTGGTGTTATCAGCACCGCACTCTACCGAGTGAGCCACGGGCTGGCCCAGAAGGGAATTTCTTTAATCTGATTAATGGTATCTACAAAAAAATCTACAGCAAATATCTTAATTGTGAACTATTGAATGTTTCCCCCTGAAAGATTAAGAATGAGAGACAAGTATGCTTGTCCTCACTACTTCTATTCAACGTTGTACTAGAGGTCCTAACCAGGGTGATATGGCAGGGAAAGGAAGTGAAAAAAGTAAACAGAGGAAAGGTAAAAGCAAAATTGTTATTTGCATTAGTTCGTCTTCCCATGTACAAATTAAGATTATAAGGCTACTTGGTGGGTACAGACATTCACTCATTAACTGACTTAAACTGAGCTAACCCTTGCATGTAAATAGCTGTTTCATACAGCCAGATACCTAAAGAGACATCTTAGAGAAGGAAAGAAGTTGGGAAAAGGCAGTTCATGAAACTTTGTTTTTTAATCATCTCCCTTTAAAATCCACTTAGAGTTATGGCTTGATGGTTACTTGAGACAGAGGGAGTTTGGCCTGTTGCAGCCAAGGAGCCAAGATATAGCAGGGTGAAGAGATGTGAGCTTAGCATGTATGGTGAATGCAGAACATTTTTCCATAGAAACACGTTTGCCTGGTGGCTGAATTCTGTGTGGTTTCACGTACACTGCAGGTGCGGCAGCCTGTTGAAGCAGCCTTAGGATCTTGTGTGTCCTATATAACTTTTCTTCCCATAGGAATTTGCATTCTTAGTTAAAATGGGAGGAGGAGAAAGAAGAGAAAATAAAATTCTTGGAACATGATTTCTAACATGAGCGTTTCTTATAGTTCAAAGGATGAAAGTTATCTGAAGAAACAGACAAACCTGTTTAAATAGCCCAGTGACTCCTCGTTTGAAATTTTATCTCCTTGCCTTTGTTTTTCTGATTATAGCAATATTGATATTAAAGAGTCTTTAGAATCTCTCTCAGGACTTCATTTTTTAACACTTGGTAGCGACTACTTACCCTTTTACTTTTATATGACTGGGTTTAGGCTGGCTTCATTGTGGCTTCCGTGGTATAGGAAGAAGGTATACATGTGAGAATACCGTATGTGTAAAGTATCTTACTGTATGAAAGCAGCCGTGGAATTCCAAACCCTGATAACAGCTGCAGGTCCAGTGTAGTCACTACAACTGTTGCTGAATCTGAAGAACCAGAAGCATAATAATGCTTGCCGTGAGTGATCTGGCATCAGTGACCGCCACACCAGTACTGACATTGTATGGAGCTTACCATAGCCAAGTACTATTGTAAGCACTTTACATCTATAACAACTTTGTAAGGTAAATAATATTATTAGCCCCATTTTACAGATGAGGGAACTAAGTCATACAGAGGTGAAACAGTTTTCCCAAGGTCACATAACTGGCAAGTAGAAGAGCCAGGATTCAACCCCAGGCAGTCTCCTTGAGAGCCTGTGCTCTTCACCACTATGCCACATGGATTCGTTCGTTTATGTTGCTTATAACAAAATGCCTGAAACTGGGTGATTTATAAAGAAAAACTAAATTTCTTGCTTACATTTTCTGAGGCTGGGAAGTCCAAAGTCCATCTGGTGGTGGCAGCAGTGACCCTGGAGTCTCACATTGCAAGAAGGTGGAAGCAGAGAGAGCAGAGAGAGAGACAGACTCTCTTCTTCTTTTAAAGCCTCAGAACCGCACCCCTGACCACCATTTTTAATCCATTCTCTACTGCACGGTCCTACAATCCAATCACCTCTTCAAGGCTCCCCTTTCAATTACCATAATAGGATTTCCTACCCTCTTAACAGTCACAGTGGGGGCTAAGTTTCTAATACATAAAACGTGGGGGATACAATTCAAACTTCAGGGAGTTTTGGGGAGACATAATTCAATCCACTACACCACACTACCTTCTGGGATGATTTTCATTGTGCCTAAAAAGCAAAGAGTTTCTAAGTGTCAAAAAAAACAAAAACAAAAACAAAAAAACAAACCACTGTTAAGAATGGGAGAGTTATTTCCTGTGTAAAAAAAACTGTATTTTGGTTACCTTTCATCCTTTCAAAAATTTTTTTTTTTTTAAAGATGACTGGTAAGGGGATCTCAACCCTTGGCTTGGTGTTGTCAGCACCACACTCAGCCAGTGAGCAAACCGGCCATCCCTATATAGGATCTGAACCCGTGGCCTTGGTGTTATCAGCACCACACTCTACCGAGTGAGCCATGGGCCGGCCTCATCCTTTCAAATTTTTGAAAGCAAAATTTTAATCTAAGTTGTGTGAGTTCTTGAAAGTGATTTTTAATGTATGTTTTATACCACACTCCTTTTTTCTTTACTCTCTTCTTTTTTCTGTCCACCAATACTTAAATTTGGTGGTTAAAATACCCCTAATCTGTTTTTTTTTTTTTTTCTCTCCTTTTTTTTTGTCTTTTTTCGTGACCGGCAACGGATCGCAACCCTCAGTGTTGCGCCCGGACCTCTCTCAGCCAGTGAGCGGCCGGTCTGTATGTGGTATCCGAACCCTCGGC